>NW_016813156.1:41251-65033 GCF_001698545.2 Rhinopithecus bieti
AAAAAAAAAAAAAAAAAAGAAATTGATTTCTGCCTCTCCTCCTCTATTCTATTTCTCTGATTAAATAAAGCATTTGAATTTAAAGGAATTCCAGGGAGGGTATTTTTAATGTTTCTGTAGATTATATTGTTATAGACTGAATGTGTCTCCCCAAATTTGTACATTGAAATCCTAACTGCCAAGGTGATGGTATGAGGAAGCAAGGCCTTTGGGCATTGATTAGACCACAAGGCCAGAAGAACCCTCTTGGGTGGGATTAATACCCTCATAAAAGACCCAGACAGAGACCACTCACTCCTTCCACCATGTGAGAACACAGGAACAGGGCCCTCACTAAGCACCAAATCTGCTGATGCCTTGATCTTGGACTTCCTAGTCTCCAGAACTGTGAGAAATAAATGTCTGTTGCCTAAAAGTCACCCAGTTAATGATACTTTGTTACAGCAACCCCATGGTAAAACCCCCTCTCTAGTAAAAATACAAACACTAGCTGGGTGTGGTGGTGCACGCCTGTAGTCCCAACTACTCGGGAGGCTGAGGCAGGAGAATGTCTTGAACCTGGGAGGCAGAGGTTGCAGTGAGCCAAGATTGTGCCACCACACTCCAGCCTGGTGACAGAGTGAGACTCTGTCTCAAAAAAAAGAAAAATCTAGTCTTTCTTCTGCCTCTGACCTGGTCCCATCCAACCTCTCTCCACAGGGCAGCAGAGTTTTCTAATACATCCTATTGTTCTTATTGAATTAAATGGTAATTGTGTGATGTGTGTGTGTGTGTGTGTGTGTGTGTGTGTGTGTGTGTAGGGGGTGCCTGTTGCAAAGGTATCGCCACCAGTGGATAACTGTCACTCCCATCTCCCTTCCTTTCCTCTCCTCTGCCTCCCATTGTGCCACGTTGCAAGTGTGCTGCTTGCAGCCTTTCCATACTTTTCCATGGTTGTGCATTGCACAATTGGATGTTTCCTACCCTGGCATTCTGAAGGCAGGATTATGTCCCAACTGCTTTGGTGAGCCTCTCTGTGGCAGGCCCTCCTGGTTGTCTTCCCCCTAATTTTTCCAATCCCCCTTTCCCTCATCTGTTTTCCACTGTAGAAGCTGAAAAGGCCAGATACTCACTTTCCCAGCACCCTCCCTGTTTCATCTACCCCCTGCTAGGATGGCTGTGTGATTTGCTCCTGGTTGATCTGATATAAGGGGAAGTTGACTGGTGGAAACTTCAGATAAATGTTTTTCTCTCTGGTAAAAGTGGAGAGCACACAAGAGGAAACTTTGGTGTTCTTCTTCTTCCTCCCTTTGGATGTGGCATGAGAAGCTTAGGAGGGTGTGATACCTGGAGCTATTACAGCCATCTTGTGACCATGAGGTATTCAGATAAAAAGCCAACATTTTGAGGTTAGTGAAGGAGAAAGATAGCAATAGGCTAGCTGGAAACAGCAACATATTCCTGGGTCTGCTCCCCTCTGATTTTCTAATTAAATAAACAACTTGTCCTTAGCATTTAAACCACTTTTTTGGGAGTGCAGCTGTTTTCAGTCAAAAGCAGTCTTAACTGATGCACAAGCGACGTGCCTGGCACAATGGGGTTCAATATATATATTTATTGGATAAATGAATGAGAATGAATAAATGAAGCTCCTACCTCTACTACACCTGCCTGCACTCCAGCCATCCTTGAGTGTTAATAGGACCTCACCTGGAAGACTTAAAGCCTAGGCTGGAATCATTTGAGAGGATGTTCACTTGCTTGGCTGATGCTGGGAAGGGCAAAACCTCTGGAGCATGGAACAGCTGGGGCTCCTTGGGCATCCCTCTCTGTATTTCTGTTGTTTTCCCACATGGTCTTTTTAGCATTACAACTTCAAAGTAGCTAGACTTTTTACTGGGTGGCTGAGGGCTACAAAGGTGTGCACTTCACATGGCAGACAGAGAGAGAGAGAGAGCAAGCCAGGAGGAAGGTGTGTCTTTTATATGACCTAGTCTCAGAAGTCACATAGCATCACTTCTGTTCTATTGTATAGGGCTGAGCAGTCATGAGGCTCCCTAGCTGGAAAAGGAGAAGAAATGGATTCCCACTCTTGATGGAGAGGGAAGCATCTAGAAAAGCATGTGAAAATGGAAATTTTGCCATGGCCATTTTTTTTTTTTTTTTTGAAAATCCAGTATGCTACAGTGCCTCATACGCATCTCTATTTTCCTATTGACCATCTTGATGTCATTAGTCTCTTTCATGTCTACCCTACTGGTTGAAGGGTGCAAGCACCTGGAAGTTTTAGTCTATGTTTTATTCACCTTAGTATCTCTGGCACCTTTATGAAGATATGTTTAATAAATGCCTTATTCTAACTGCTCTGAACCTCATTTGTGTGTGTGGAGGGGGAAGCCTCAAGGGTGATGAGAATTTTGACTTCAGTTGCACGGTCCTTGCAGACTCTAACATTAGGAGTCTGTAGCTCTTTATGGGGTAAGAGAACCACAGATAAAGCTGGAGTCGATACTGACCAAGACTTGCTTTCCTACTTGCCATTCTCCTAGAGCATGCTGTCCTAGAGGACTTTCTGCAATGATGAAACAAGTGTTCTGGCCCTGTGCTGTCCAGTGTGTCACGTGTGGCTACTGAGCACTTGAAATGTGACTGGTGTGATTGAGAAACTGAATTTTACACTTTATTTCATTTCAAAGGATTATAAATCATGCTGCTATAAAGACACATGCACATGTATGTTTACTGCAGCACTATTCACAATAGCAAAGACTTGGAACCAACCCAAATGGCCATCAGTGATAGACTGGATTAAGAAAATGTGGCACATATACACCATGGAATCCTATGCAGCCATAAAAAGGATGAGTTCATGTCCTTTGTAGGGACATGGATGAAGCTGGAAACCATCATTCTTAGTGAACTATCGCAAGGACAAAAAACCAAACACCTCATGTTCTCACTCATAGGTGGGAATTGAACAATGAGAACACTTGGACATAGGAAGGGGAACGTCACACACCGGGGCCTGTTGTGGGGTGGGGGATGGGGGAGGCATAGCATTAGGAGATATACCTTATGTAAATGACGAGTTAATGGGTGCAGCACACCAACATGGCACATGTATACATATGAACAAACCTTCACATTGTGCACACGTACCCTAGAACTTAAAGTATAATAAAAAAATTTATTTCCGTTTAATTTTCAATCACATATGTGGCTAGGGGCTACCTTGTTAAATAGCTCAGCCCTTGAAAAGCAGGTTTGACAATTCTTTCCCTTCTTCGCAAGACCAAGACTACGACTGGCCTTTCATCCCTCAGCAAAAGAAACAAAGCCACAAAGATTTTTTTGCGTCCCTTCCTGCTCCATGCCTCCCACCAAAACACTCCTTTAAATTCCTGAGACAGCTCTTAATTGCTGGTTTCAGCAATGTTTCCCTTCTATTCACATTCTGTTTTCATTTCACTGTTTTGTACCCAGTGGGTGTTGACATATAAGGCTTTTTGTTCTCGTTTTGTCTTCTATCTGGAAAAATAGTTCCTGATGTCTATTCTGTATCTCATACACTAATGTCATTATCCGTGTTGAAAGGCTTTAGATATTACTGAAGTCAGTTACCATTTTCATGCACTTTAATGAAACCCTCCCTTAAACATTCCTGTTGTTGATTGTGTTCACTGAGAATCTTTAATCTGTCCTCTCCAGCCCCCTTGGTTAATCCCAGTTGTCATTCTCTGTATGTTTCCTGTTTGGCATGTCCTGTTTTTTATTAAACTGTCAGTGGAATGTTTTTGCTTTTATGTAGCTTTTGGAGAGTAATGAGTTTTGTCTTTTTCATAGTTTGGAAAGGGGGGTGGTGGTAATCTTAACTTTATTGACAAAAGTGTGTAATAACTTTGTAACCTTGTTAGACCAATATGAAAGTAAAAATAAATCTGTTTTCTTCCCTAAACCCAGAGGTACTGCTGTGCAGAGAGTTCAGGAAGCATGACTGGGGCCCTGGAGCATTTACACTTGAAAGGCAAACTTTATTTTCATAAAAACAAATGGGAAATTAGAATATGCAGTGCACTAGGGATCTAGGTTTTGTAGCAAGGGCATTTAGACTGTTCTGAAAAGAAGCCACAGATTGCCTGGGGCATTTGTAGGAAATGATATTTGCAGGTCAGAACAATGTGATAGCATCAGAGCTAGACTTAACCCAGTGAATGGCAACTATACGCATGGAGAGAGAAAGAGCGAGAGAGAGAATGAATGAATGAATGAATTTGTAGAAGACAGAGAATTTGATATGTTTTATTCACTCTTACGCTGCCAGCATTCATCAGTTCATTCACCAACTGTTCATTACCAACCAACCAACCAAACAGAAAAGCTGCTCCCAACTTCCTTTCTCACAGAAATGATGAGATAATAAATGTTGATTGTTGAGCTGTATTGTGTCTCCTTACAACACTTCTGACCCCAAAGGTATGGAGGTTTTCCACCCCAATCATCTATTTTCTGATTCTCTGGATACCAGCTGGGTGTTCAATTCAATTCCTATTATGAGTCAGGCACTGTATCAATGAATAAAATAGATTGAGATTCCTGCCATTCTGGAGCTGAAATTCTGGCATGGAGTTGGATGGGGGGAGAAAGACAACAAAAGGCAATAGAGAAGTAAATCACAGTATGTAGTAAAACGTAACACATGTTATGAAACAAGAAAATACAGAGCAGCATAAGGGATTGGAAGGATGCAATTAAAACTGCAATTTAAAACATGGCAGTCAGGCTAGGCTTTCTTGAAATGATGACATTTGAGCAAAAACCCCAAGTGAGTATAGATTAACACCTAGAACAGTGCCTGGCACAAAGGAGGTGCTTGGAAAATAAATGTTAAATGATCAAACAAGCAAACTCTATCCATCCTTCCACTCAATTCATGTACCCTTCAGGTGAGCCTGAGATGAGCAGTAGGAATCTACTGCCCCTCAGTGAGATCTCACTTCTTGATGATCTCTCTACAACAAACATTTCCAGTGTTCAGGATTTTCATACATTTCAACTTGTGTTTGTAAGCCATTTTCATCAGGTGTTCAACTGAGATTCAGTGACACGTTTTAAAGCTACAGGAAAAATTGGCCTTTTTGAGTTTACTGAAACGTGCATGTATACACAATTATTATCTCCAACTGGTACTTTTTCAAGGCATGTGGAAGCAAATCCTGCAAAATACGTGCCTCTGTCCATTAAACTGAATATTGCATGTGTAGGGCCGGGGAGCAGGGGTGGGGGAAATTGGGGAGATTTGTGGAGATGCATTAGAAAAAGCAAGCTACCTTAGCTTCATGATTTTGCGTGGGGCCAATCCCATGGGAAGGTTTCATTAATGAACATTCTCCATGGCACTAAAATTATTTAATTTCATGGTGATCTTGCGGTTCTTGTTTTAAGACTTGAGGCACAATGAAAGTAGATCACTTGTCTGAGGTCTTCCAGAGTGAAAATGCTAAAGCCAGTAAAACGTTGTATGTTGTCAGAAGCCTAAACTCTCGTGTTAGATCCAAATGGACTGAGTACAGAAGCCTTGGAGTTGACTAAATACTTTGTTCATTTATTTGAAAAATGTATTTGAGCCCTGGGGATTGGCAGCCTCCAAGATGGCCCTTGAAGAGCCTCGCCTCCTGGTCTTCATGTTCTTGTGTAATTGACTTCTATAATCAGTTGGGCTGACCTGGGTAACCAATAGGACATTGTAAAAATGACAGGCTGTGACTTAGGAGGCTAGGAATAAAACGCATTACAGCTTTTACTTTGCTCTCATGGCACTTGCTGGGCAGGAAGCCAGCTGTCATGGACTGAGCAGCGTCCTGGAGAGGCCCAACCGGTGAAACAAGGCCTCCTGCCTACACCTGTGACCACCAGACAGTCATGTGAGTGAGTCACTTTGGATGTAAATCTTCCAGACCCAGTCAAATCTTCAGATGACTGCAGCCCAGGACAACATCTTGATTACAACTTCTTGGCAAGACTCCAATCCAGAACCAACCAGATAAGCTGCTCCCAAATTCCTTTCTCACATAAATGAGGAGATAATAAATGTTTATTATTGAGCTGTGCCTCCTCACAACACTTCTGACCCGAAAGGTATGGGGGTTTTCCACACCAACAACCTATTTTCTGATTCTCTGGACACCAGCTGAGTGTTCGATTCCGTCCAATTCTGACTCTACCTGTGCAGGCCCCACAGGTGAAGGACTCAGTCCCTCCTATTTCAGATGCTGGTCTTCAGTCCCAGGCCTCCTGTGCTTTTGACCAACCAGCCACATATCTGCTACCTCCTCAGGTTTGATAATTTCCTAGAATGACTCACAGAACTCAAGAGCACACTTCAGCACTTTTACTGGCTTATTCTCATAGCCAAATGAAAGAGATGCATAGGGCAAGGTATAGGGACAAGGAGGGGTACACAGAGCTCCCATTCCTTTTTCTAGCATGCCACCCTCCCAATACCTTTATGTGTTCATCAGCCTGGAAGCTTCCTGAACCCTATTGTTAGGGGATGTTTATGAAGTCATTAGCTGTTGGTCCTGCAGGTTGAGGTGGGCTAAAAGTTCCAACCCTCTAATCATGCCTTGGTCTTTTGGGTGACCAGCCTCCATCCTGAAGTTATTTAGGGCCCCCCAGCCACGAGTCATCACCATTAACGTACCAAAACACTCCTATCACTCTGGGAATTCCAGGGTTTTCAGAACTGTTGGTCACTAATTGAGGATAAAGACCAGATATATATTTCCCATTATACTGTACTTATTTTAAGGCATTAACTCTGAAGTAATATTTTGATCAGTAATTGATAACTAATCCAGAGGTAGGTACCTGGGAGAGTCAATGGAAGCCTGAAATTGTGGACGTGGCTATGAAATGGGGTGGTGGGCAGAAGGACTTTGAAAAGGGTGTTAGTGGAAAACTAAAGATTACTGGTGAGATTAAAGTCAAGCTCCACGGACCCCAGGCTGTAGCTACATTTTAAGAGAAAATTTTCCACTGAACCCCAGATGGCCACTCCCTTCTCAATGACTCCTGTAGGACAGTTCTCCAGGTGGCCTTGGACTGACCCAGTTCTCCCTACTTTCTTACTTGTAATTCTTAAGAATAACTGTAGAATATGCTAGGAATGCAATGTTGTGAGATAGTAGGGGACTGGCCAGAACAGCCTGGGCTCTGTTCCAGCTCACCCTAGAAATAGGATGTCCTTCATGCTTTGGCCCTGGGCGTAAAGCCCAGGGTAGACTGCTTTTCCAGGTCCCTCAGATGCAGTGCAAGTGGGGCATGTGCCTTGGAGACTCTGTGTTCCCCAAGCAGCTTTGTGAGCTTTGGGAGACCAGCTCAGGATGAAGCCTTGACTTCTGTTATCCGTTGCTGCTTATCTGTAAGTGATAAATCTGTTTCATGTAACTTGTGTGTGGGTGTTCTGTCTCACTGTACTCAGATAAATTGGTAATCAATGCACAGTGAACCTGCTTCACTCCTACTTGTTTGTATGAAAAAACTTTCTTTGGTAATTTCCAGAAGTGTTCTTAAAATGAATGACCCCTAAGCAATAGGAATGGGATAAAGCCAAAAGTCACCTTCATCCTTCTCTTGTGTATTCGTTTATTCAACAAATACATACTAAGCATGTACCATATGCCAGCAACTAGATATATAGTAGTGAACAAAGATGAAGTCTCTGCTCTCATGGAACATACTTTACAGTGGGAGGAGATAGAGAATAAACAACAACTCACAGGCAAGATACTTCCACTGGGTGATATAAGTGTTCTGGAGGATTAAAGTCTAGGAGAAGAGTAATCCCTATAAATAGCCCTTTTGACCCCTGATCACCCATTTGTCTCACATTGTTCAAATTTTGAAACTCCAATCATTCTGCCTATGCTCCTCTTTTCTAGCTATAATGTTTTTGTCGGCAGGCCATAAATGAGAACTTTGACATTGCAATCTGGGGATGACACTCTCAAATTTGCTGTTTCTTACAGAAGTGGTACACGCTCAAATTCAGATAAAAAACTTAGTGCTAAGTCATGAAGTAGATGGATGGGCAGGCACCAGGCACAAGTCACCAAAATGATTTTGTAATAGTTTATTGGGTTAAATTCCATGGTTATTCAAAGTTTACCTCATTTAAAGAAATTAAAATGTATTGATTTCCTCCCTTTTTCTACCTTAACTTGGAAAAAAAGTTAATATACTTTATGGTTTAGTATATCTTAACTTTTCATTCACACCACTTCCCCACACTTGAATACCTATCAAGTGTAAGGCACTCATGTATAGTGTGATTGCAAGATAAAAGGATTCCATGGAGTGAAATAGATATTTTAAAATGTAGCTGTATCATGAATGGTGTGTCCTAAGAAACAGTGGCTATGGTGTCGGTCATGTAGATTAAAAACAACAAAAAAGTGAGAGAGCTCTATTGCATACTAGGCATGCCTCACACAGCAAATTTAATTCATGCTGGGTGACTGCTACTTCCTGGGATTAGTCTATGCATGCATGGATGGAGAATTGCTTTTATTCTGCTTGGAACTCTAAGCAGGTAATTTTAATAAATGTAAAAGTCCTGTCCCCTGCCTGTTGACCCACTAAATGTTGACAATCTCCATGATATATTGATAAGTAGACAAACACATATGCAGAACAGTATGTATAGCAAGTCACCATGTATATAAAATGGGAGAAAAAAATTACACATAGCCATTCCTTCGTTATCAATATTGCTAGGTGCTCAGGATATAGAAGTAAACAAAAGATGAAATCACTATCCTCAGGGAGTTTTACACTATGGGTGTAAAAAAAATGGATTTATTTTAGATACTGAGTATAGTGTTTAATTAGTGAGAACAAAATTGAGGAAATTCATTAAATAGGGAAATGGGGAGAAAATAGTTTAGATTCAATGAAATGAAAGATAATGATATAACTTAATGAGTGTACAGGACTCAAACTAAGTGAAAAAAGAAAGCAACACAAGCTCTCTTAACCACCACCAGCAACTAGTAACAGGGAGTGGGGGGTGGGATTCAATGGATTTCTCCCAAAATTCCAGGAGGAATTGAACAGCTAATCCTGAGGAGAGTAGGTGTGGACCCCAGTTGTGACATTCATGAGACACAGTTCTCAACTCTCAGCTTTTGTGTCTCTACATTAGAGAGAAATCATCACACTATGAATCAAACCAAGATTGGCCTGAATGCCCAGGAGCTGGGCTCCCCCATTTCCTCATGCGACAGTAAGACCCACTTCCTTCCAGTTATGAAGAAAGGATAAGGCAGGATCTGTTGAGTCCCTTCTTTCAACAGTCTGAATCTTTTCATTTCCGGTCCCCTTTTTATTTTACCCAAAGCAGCCCAGAATTGCCCTCCTATTTGCCCATCCTCTTCCTGGTTCCTTGGCAGAGCCCGAGGTGGTTAAGGGCAGTGCTAGGGGTGGGGGCTCAAGCACTTGCAGACCCCCTGGGTCCTTTTGCCATTTCCTGATAACTCACCCTGCTGCCTCATGCCAATGACCAACCCTAGTCCCTTCCAATGGTGACTGTGATGCATAACCAATACCACCAAAGAATTGTGCAGTCCTTGGAAAGTGTGGAGCGGCAAATTAGCCTTTCCTGAATTCTGGGAAGACATTTTTATGTAAGAGAAGTCGCATAGTTTAGTGATTACCAGCTCAGGTGCTGAAGCTGAACAGCAGTGGGTTCAAACTCCAGCTCCGCCAATGACTCACTGTGCAATACTGGTGGGTTTTGTGAACTGTATATCTTGGTTTCCTCAGGCATAAGTCTGAGACAGTAATAACAATCCTTATGGGGTTGTACAGCAGACTCACGCAAACTAGACAGCCTGTGGGACTCCACCCACTGCCAGCTTGGTGACTGCTGTGGTTTGGATGTGTCCTCACCCAAATCTTATCTTGAATCGTAGTTCACACCATTCCCACGTGTCTCGGGAGGGACCTGGTGGGAGGTAATTGAATCATGGGGCAGGTCTCTCCTGTGCTGTTCTCATGGTAGTGAATAAGTCTCACAAGATCTGATGGTTTCATAAAGAAGAGTTTCCCTGCACAAGTTTTCTCTCTTGCTGCCACCGTGTAAGAAGTGCCATTCACCTTCTGCCATGATTGTGAGGCCTCCGCAGCCAGGTGGAACTGTGAGTCCAGTAAACCTCTTTTTCTTTATAAATTACCCAGTCTCAGGTATGTCTTTATCAGCAGCATGAAAACTGACTAATGCAGTGACCATGGCAAGTCTTTTACTTTCTCTGTGTCCCAGGTGCCCTCTTCTGCAAATGGGATAAATTTATGCAAATGGGATAAATTATCCAGGAAGCTGCCTTGAAGGGCTGTTGGAAAGATAAATGAGTTAATATGTGTGTTATGGGTCGAACTGTGTCCCCCTACACTGAAGTCCTAACCTCCAAGACCTCAGAAGGTGATCTTATTTGGAAACAAGGTCTTCACAGAAGTAATCAACTTAAAATGAAGTCACTAGTGTGTGCCCTAATCCAGCATGACCAGTGCCCTTTTGAAAAAGAGAGATTTGGATACAGACATACAAAGGGAAAATGCCATGTGAAGACAAATGTAGAGACTAGGGTGTTGTATCTACAAGCCAAGGAATACCAAAGATTGCCAGCAAACCCCCAGAAGCTGGGAGAGGGGTGTAGCACAGGGTCTCCTTCACAGCTTCAGAATAAACCAAAACTGTTGACACCTAAACCTTGGATGCCTGGCCTCCAGAACTGCGAAAAAATACAATTTCTGTTGTTGAAGCCACCCAGTCTGTGGTACTCTGTTATGGTAGACCTAGGACCTAGGACTCTAATACCGTATACAAAGGACTTAAGATAGTTTGGAGGGACTATTACTATTATTATTATTATTATTATTAGACAGAATCTCTCTCTGTTGCCCACGCTGGATTGCAACGGCATAATCTCAGCTCACTGCAACCTCTGCCTCATGGGTTCAAGCAACTCTCCTGCCTCAGCCTCCTGAATAGCAGGGACTATAGGTGTGAGCCACCACAACTGGCTAATTTATTTTTATTTATTATTATTATTATTTTTGGAGATGGAGTTTTGCTCTTGTTGCCCAGGCTGGAGTGCAGTGGTGTGATCTCAGCACACTGCAACTTCTGCCTCCCAGGTTCAAGCAATTCTTGTGCCTCAGCCTCCCGAGTAGCTGGGATTACAGGCACCCGCCACAAAGCCCAGCTAATTTTTGTATATTTAGTAGAGATAGGTTTCGTCATGTTGACCAGGTTGGTCTTGAACTCTTGACCTCAAGTGATCTGCCCACCCCAGCCTCCCAAAGTGCTGGGATTACAGGCGTGAGCCACCACAACCGGCTGTGGAAGGACTATTATTTTGCAGAGTTTTAAATGACCCGGCAATAAGTGATCAATGACTGTTCATCAGTATTTTTGGAACAAAAGACTCAGTGGTTCACAGTGATAGTATCCTTATCACAGATACTTCCATAGAAGGAGGCATCCATCAACAAAGGGAAAACTTGGCTTCTTTTTTAGCGTAGTTGCTTATTTCACTTGAACATGTGAGGCAAGGTCAAGGTCTGCCTGCAGCTCTGCTCCGTGTTTAGTGAGAAACTCTCGACTTCAGATAGTGGCACAGTCAGGAAGACAGAAGGCTGGGGTAGGAGATTAGGGTATAAACAAACCTTGTCCCTGCAACTCTGTGCCAGGCTATAATACCAGAATTCAGAACTCAGAATTTCAAAGCTGCTGAGGAGAACAGACTGTGAAACACCCACTACCCCAAAATGATGGGAGCCCTCATTTTTACTGTGGAGGAAGGAGCATGGAGGCATGGATGGGTGCACCCACTCCTTGCTGGTGCCCAGTTGGGCTCAACTTTGTCCTTCCTCTTGATGTTGGGCTTGAAACTGCCACCCTCTCCTGAGCATGTGAAGCAACTCAAAATCCTTAAAGCTGTTTTTCTTTTTTGGCTGTTGTTTTCAAGAAGAGCAATCTGGCTGATGCTCTCTATTTTATCCTCAGTTAACACACTGTGATTACAGCCTGACTCCCCAGCACATCCTGTAAAACGAAGGGTGGGTATGTGAAAATTGCCTCTGGTGTTTTTAGCACTAAGGAAAAAACTATTCATTTGTTCTCGGCAGGCATGCTGATATCTTATAAAATCCTCCTGGGCCACAGATTGTGAGGTCACTCTAGGCGAGAACAGGACAGCCTCTTTCATCAAACTCCCGTTGGCATTCGCTTGACTGGTCCACTTTAGTTCATTGTTTAAGAATAATGATGATGCAATGATCATGCATCCTTCTGGAGCTTATCTGAGGAAAGGAGATGGAGTTAAAAGTATATATTTTTTCAAACAAGCAGTTCTTTTTGATAAAATATATCAGCCCTTTATATTCTGTTGGTATAATACATTTCCCCAGAATGCCCTGGTTGAGCTCAAATGTCTGCAGCTTGTCCTGAGGACTCTACAAGATTCTGTATGAACCGGTTGTTCAATTCTGCAACGTCCAACACAGTAGCCACTGGCAAAATATCTTATTCATAGGAGTCTTTACTGACTACATGGTGAAATAATAGTATATTTGATATATAGGTTAAATATTATTGAAGTATTACTTAACCTGTCTTTTAAATTTCACCTTTTCTCTTTCTTTACCTTTTTAAAAATTTCTAGTAGCCACTGTAAAATTCCACCTATGACTTGCATTTGTGACTCACATTGTATTTCGATTGCACAGTGCTTGTCCAAATTATTTGCAAGTGTTTATTCTTAAAGGTTACTTGGGTGTTTTTTTATAAATTGTTTTCCCATTAAAAGTTTAGTCCAGCTTTCCAGAAATTGATAAGCAACCTTTCCTTCAGATCTTTTATCTCTCCTTGATAGCTTTTTATGCTTGGTTCCAATGACTTCGCAATCTGGTACCAAATATTAGAATATGTAATTGAGTCTCTGCCTAGGTCGATCTATTCATCTTTAAAACAGAGGGCTGGGGGATGTGACGGGACTCCAGAGGCTCCTCCTGGCTCTAGGATTTTACGATTCTGTTTTAAAACTTGAGGTCTGAAAAGGAGAAAACTCTAGATTAATTTCCGAAAGTCTTGACATTTGAGGGGTGATAAGGTTTTCCGAAGATAAAATCTTTTTAATGGACCGTCTTCCTAGCTGAGCTGGAAGCCTGGAATCAAACGGCAGGGGAAGGCGCAGGGCAAGGAGGGGCAATGCTGCCTCCTACTGGGCTAAAGGGGAGCAGCAGGTCTACAGGGGAAGTGTCCCTGTGCAGCCGCAGTCTAAGTTCTGGCCAAATCTGAGACAGCGAGGGCAATAACGGCTCTGGCAGCAGATGAAAAGTGTGAGTGTGGGGGACCCCAACAACTCCTTTAGTGGGTTTGCTCAGTCTGCCCCATATCTCTTGCCAAAAGTTCAACATTTGATTCAAATAGGAGCTGACCGTCCCCTTCTGGTCATAGCAATTGCTCTAAGAGTGTCGACCCGGGCAGGTGAAGCTGCGAGGATGTGAGCACAGGATCTGTGCTCTCAGGATTCAGCCTCAAGGAGACAGCAAGGCTGTGAGAAGGTGCCCAAAAAGCCAGGAGGAGCAAACTCAGGAGGAGGGGCTGGGTATGTTGGAACAGGCCTGTGGTCCAAGCTACTCTTGAGGGAGGCTGAGGTGGGAGGATCTCTTCAGTCCAGGACTTGGAGGTTGTAGTGAGCTGTGATCGCACCACTGCACTCTAACCTGGAGACCCTGTCTCAAAGACAGACAGACAGAGAGAGAGAGAGAGACAGAGAGAGAGAGAGAGACAGACAGACAGACAGACAGGCGAGAAAAAGAGGAGGGTGTTAGCTTCGGCTAGTCCAAATTGAGTTTTTTCCTCTTTTGACCAAGAGTCCTGACCAGTACACTCTATAAAGCATTTGTTGTTGTTGTTGTTGTTTTAAGACGGGGTTCTTCTAGAGTTGCCCAGGCTGGAGTGCAGTGGTGCGATCATAGCTCACAGTAGTCTTAACCTTTTAGGCTCAAGTGATCATCTGCCTCAGCCTCCTGAGTAGCTGGGAGTACAGGTATGCACCACCACACATGGCTAATTTTTGTATTTTTTTTGTAGAAACGGAGTCCCACTATGTTGCCTAGGCTGATCAGGAACTCCTGGGCTCAAACACACCTCCTGCCTCAGCCTCGCACAGTACTGGGATTACAAGGATGAGCCACCACTCCAGGCCTATAACACATTCTTTAGAGGAAGATGAGATGACCTTCTGAATAAATATAACCATAGATTAGGAATGTCCATAGAAGGGACATGTACCCTTTTCTCTTGATATGCAGTATATTTAAGAGAAAGGGAATCTGATGGACTCAGGAAGCCACAGACCAGGTGCCAGACATACGTGAAGAAGCCTAAATTAGTTTGCTCACTCCTATTACTCCCATTCCCAGACTTCCCTACCTTATCACCTCCCTGTCCTCCCAACTTATCAAGGCATTTCTGCCCTCTGCGTTTGGCCTCTCACCTCATCCTCCCAGCATACAACACACTGGTCAAACACATACATCCACACTGTACAAATAATATATCCCACTGCTTGGTAGCAAGGAATACATTTACCTGTGTTACTTCAAGCAAAAGTAGGGACAGTTTGCTAGCATATTTGTGGGACTAAAGAAAACAGGAATCTCAAGCTTGTTGCCAGGCCTCCTGGGAATCGGGGAAAGCCACATAACATCCAAAGAAGAGCAAGACCCACAGGACAGCAGAGCACCAGAGAGCCCAGAATAAATCATCCCATGCAGAAGGTCATTCAGTGTCCAGTTAAATGTCCTGGAGACTGATGATCTTGCTGTCAGCCCTCTCTCCTGTCTCCCTGCTTATACAAGAAGCTGGAATTTGTTGATCTTCAAGACGTCTAGCATTATGGAGCCCACCTCCTTTTTGCCTTTATCTTGAACCTGTTCTAAACATCTCCCTTGTGCTCTACTTAACGTGTATTTGGACTTCTGCCTCCTCACAACTTCTGCTTACTATAACAATTTCTGCTTTCTCTTGACCTTTCATTATTCTTCAGAATCTTGCCTGCCTTTTCTTCTTTTTTTCTTTCTGTCTTGCTAATGAAGATGGATTCTGTCCCTCTATCTCTTCTTCGTATTCCTGAGAATCTCCCCATATTTTCATTTTATATCATATCTGTATTTCATCTTCATTTTTATTCCAGAGAAAGATAATTTGATGCCTTTATCATCATTATTTGTGTATGACAAAGATTTCTTACCAGGCTATCTCGCAGGCTATTGGGCAATTCTAAATTGGCTGCCTTTGGGTTGGGTGTCCACCTCTGGTTCAATTAGTGATAGCCTGGGGTGGGGTCACATGGTGCAGGGCGTGGCCATTTATGCTTATGGAGCAGAAGCTTGGTGAAGTGCTTTGAGTATAACCCCTTATGAGGGGTCAATGAGGGTTGTAGATTTCAAGGCTTTTTCTGTCCCATATATATATACTACTTCCAATTCTCACCTGCAATGCCATTCTCTTGTCCATTGCTCATCTTCTTGCTCATGTGGTCCAAGATTGCGTTTTGTAGGTTGCTGCTTGCCTTACTTGATAGTCTTGCTTTTCCCTTTAATGGAGAGTGAAAGATGAGTTTGGGAAGAGCTGGTATGATTTTGCTTCTTTAATCAAAAAAGACCTTGAGAAATAAGGAAATGCTTTCTGGTGATGTATAACAACACACACCTCTTAATGGCCTCAGTGGAAAATTTGATATACTGTGACTCCTCCCTTGAGAATAATGATTTGGGGAATGAGAAGTGGGGTAAGGTGGAAGGAATTTGGAATGTAACCTCAGGTGTTTGTCAAAATACTATCCTTTTCTGGTTACTACTGCCAGTTCTCCAACTGTTCAGGTCTCACACCCCCGGAAGGCACTAGCTCTGGAGCCATAAGTGTCCTTTAGGATTTTTATTCAGCCCTTTAGGTCAAACCTAAGATCTTTTCCACACCTATGTAGTCTCAATCTTCTATTCTCTTTAAATAGCTATCAGTGATTGTGCTATTCAGAGGTTTCTTCTCAGAATGTAATTGCTCTCTGCATACTTAAATGCCCCGGTTTCTATCGTCTCTGAATGAAATAACTTCAGATAATTCTGAGTCTGGATGATCAGACTGATGAAATCTGAGGAGAACTGAAACTGGGAAAAAATATCTAGTATTTCCTCTCCTGGTGGCATCCTCATGTTTCAGAAATGTAGATAACTAAACTCTTCTGCAGAGTTCCAGAGTCTGTCTCCTGCATGTCAATAATTACTCTTACTCTGTTTAAACACCAGGCTCTGATTTCTAGTAAAATCTAGAGTTTCCACAGACATGAATTCTTATTGTGTACCAGGCACTGCTATAGGAATGATAGGTTCATGATGATTGAGACAGACGTATTTGTTAAGGTAATCCTAGAACTTGTAACAAACAAACTCAAGAATGTGTAATTGCGCAAATGTGATAGAAGTTTGTTTTTCCTCACATAAAGTTCATAATGGGCATTGCTGATGAGCGGATGCCTCACCCAAGTAATATGCGAAGACCCAGATTTCTTTCACCTGTGGCTCTGATGTCTTCAGCATGTGGCTTCCAAAGTCCCTGTAGAGCACAGAGGGTTGCCTGTGGGGGGACTTTATCAGCAAGACCAGGAAGGGTGCACATCGCTTCCACACCAATGGCATTGGCTAATGCATGTCACATGGCCTAACAGCAAAGGAAGCTGGGAGACAAGGTTAGGTGTGTGCCCAGGCAGAAGGGGAAATGGGTTTGATGCATACATGGCAGCTTCTGTGAAAATAAACAAGATGCCACTTTTGCCAGAAGCATTCATCTGTGATTTTGAGGAGTGGAGGATACTTCAGAGTAAGACAGCCTGAGACTGGCCCATTAGGAGGACTCAGTGAGCCAACAGACATCCTGGCTTTTAATCTTATTTGCCAAGATGTTTACCAAGCAAATAGCAACTAATGATTTGGCTTCCACAGATTGCCCAAAGAGAAATAACACATTGCCTAAGAGCAGCAGAACTCTAGTTCAACCTTCAGGAAGCACACTGGGGACAGGGACCAGGTGTCCACAACTTTAGCTCCTCTCCTGACCCAATCATCCCATCACCTAGGTATTAAGCCCAGTATCCATTAGCTATTCTTCCTGATCCTCTCCTTCCTCTCACCCCCACCCTCCAACAGGCCCCACTGTGTGTTGTTCCCCTCATGTGTCCATGTATTCTCATCATTTAACTCCCACTTACAAGTGAAAACATGCGGTATTTGGTTTTCTGTTACTGCATGAGTTTGCTGAGGATAACGGCTTCCAGCTCCATCCATGTCCCTGCAAAGGACATGATCTCATTCCTTTTTATGGCTGCATAATATTCCATGGTGTATATGTACCACATTTTCTTTATCTAGTCTATCATTGATGAGCATTTAGGTTGATTCCATTTCTCTGCTGCTGTGAATAGTATGTGTGCATATGTCTTTATAATAGAATGATTTATATTCCTTTGGGTATATACCCAGTAATGGGATTGCTAGGTTGAATGGTAGTTCTGTTTTTAGGTCTTTGAGGAATCACCACACTCTCTTCCACAATGATTGAACTGATTTACACTCCCATCAACAGTGCATAAGTGTTTCTTTTTCTCCACAACCTCACCAGCATCTACTATTTTTTGACTTTTTAGCAATAGCCATTCTCACTGGTGTGAGATGATGTATCATTGTGATTTTGATTTACATTTCTCTAATGATCAGTGATGTTCAGCTTTTCTTCATATGTTTGTTGACTGCATGTATCTTTGTCTTCTTTTGAGAAGTGTCTGTTCATGTGCTTTGCCCACTTTTTAATGGGGTTGTTTGTTTTTTTTCTTGTAAATTTGTTTAAGTCCCTTATAGATGCTGGATATTAGATCTTTGTCAGATGCATAGATTGCAACATTTTTTTCCCATTCTGTGGGTTGTCTTTTCACTCTGTTGATAGTTTCTTTTGCTGTGCAGAAGCTCTTTAGTTTAATTAGATTCCATTTGTCAATTTTTGTTTTGTTGCAGTTGCTTTTGATGTTTTCATCATGAAATCTTTGCCTGTGCCTATATCCTAAATGGTGTTGCCTAGGTTTTCTTATAGGGTTTTTATAGTTTTGGGTTTTACATTTAAATCTTTAATCCATCTTGAGTTGATTTTTGCATATAGTGTAAGGAAGGGGTACATTTTCAATTTTCTGCATATGGCTAGCCAGTTCTTCCATCGCCATTTATTTAATAGGGAATCCTTTTCCCATTGCTTGTTTTTGTCAGGTTTGTTGAAGATCAGATGGTTGTAGGTGTGTCGTCTTATTTCTGGGTTCTCTATTATGTTCCATTGGTGTATGTGTCTGTTTTTGTACCAGTACCATGCTGTTTTGGTTACTGTAGCCCTATAGTATAGTATGAAGTCAGGTAGCATGATGCCTCCAGCTTTGTCTTTTTGCTTAGGATTGCCTTGGCTATTCAGGCTCTATTTTGCTTCCATATAAATTTCAAAATGGTTTTCTCTAATTCTGTGAAGAATGTCAGTGGTAATTTTATGGGAATAGCATTGAATCTAAAAATTGCTTTGGGCAGTATGGTCATTTTCACCACATTGATTCTTCCTATCCATGAACATGGAATGTTTTTCCGTTTGTTTGTGTCATTTCTGATTTCTCTGAGCCATGGTTTGTAGTTCTCCTTGAAGAGGTCCTTCACTTCCCTTTTTAGCAGTATTCCTAGGTATTTTGTTCTTTTTGTGGCAGTCGTGAATGGGAGTTCATATGTGATTCGGCTCTCAGCTTGTATGGCTGATATTTCTAGATCTCTTCTTATGTTCTATGTGCTAATCTAAGGATCTTACATGTACAAAGAGAACAGAGGATCAAGACTCTATAGGTTTGAGGGAACATTCTTAGGTTTGTGCTAAAGGACTAAATAAAAAATCAGACTGAGTCATGTGGCCCCAGTCACACTTGCTGTTGACTCCAGAGGTGGCATTCTTAATCTTGTGTCTCATTTCCTTGTTAAATGGGTGTATCAGTTGTAAAACAAGTGACATTGTGCTTTCTACATTGCTCTTTTATGAATTTAGTTAGGATGAAGCCTGATATCATAAGCTTCAATGTTCCATGATCACTGATAATGCTGAAGTTTAGAGTGTGCAAAGGAGAAAAACAGATTCCCTCTTAGCACTGGAAAGGGTTTCCCCTTCTAGTGAGGCAGGAACTTCCCTCAAGTATCTCCTTCTGTGATAACTCCACTGTCAATTCTCCAAGCTCTGGTTCCTTCGAGACGTTCCTCCTATTACTTTAATAAAAAGTCTAGTTTGAAACTCAAAGTTATAGCTGGAATCTGCCTTCTATTCCTGGGGCCTAGACTTAACGTTAGAAGGGGAAAAAGAGATCAAAATAAAGACAAAATAAAAAACCCTGAATTCTCAAGAAGGGGAAATACTTTGATTAAAAAAAAAAACAAAAAACAAAAAACTGGTTGGGTATGGTGGCTCACACCTGTAATTCCAGCACTTTGGGAGGCTGAGGCTGGTGGATCACCTGAGGTTGGGAGTTTGAGACCAGCCTGAAACATGGAGAAACCCTGTCTCTACTAAAAATACAAAATTAGTCAGGTGTAGTGGCACATGCCTGTAATCCCAGCTACTCCAGAGGCTGAGACAGGAAAATAGCTTGAACCCAAGAGGTGGAGGTTGCAGTGAGCCAAGATCATGCCATTGCACTCCAGCCTGGGCAACAAGAGCAAAACCTCATCTCAAAACAAAACTTATGCTACCATTTTGCAATTTCAAGAAAAATGTCAGTTTTCTTAGTTTCTAATGGGAAGCATGAAAAGTCAATCATTAGACTGTTTTCTACTGGTTAGCAAGCTTTGACTATGTGTTAGGCATGATACCAGATTCTGGGTGTAAAAAGATGCAAATGATGTAGGATAAACAGAGAAAGGCAGATGGACTACCACATGTATTAAAGGCTAAAGCAAATGTGTAATGAAGACATAGTGGGGCCCCAGAAGTCAGAGCAACTAGTTCTATCAGGGTGGTAGTTAAATAATATGGTAAAAAAAAACAAAAACTAGAACCATGTTAAATAATAATAATATCATCGGGTGTCTTTTTTGATTGTTTCTTCAACTTAATGTTTATGCCCCCTATATTTCACTGTGAAATATTTGTTAAGATGTTCCCTTTTCCCCACATTCACAGTATCTTTGTAGTCCTTGGCATGTATTGAAGATGATGAATTGGGTGGGGGACTAGAGGATGAATGGATATGGGCGAGTTAGTGTGTGAGGGCTGACAGGTCACAAATAGAAGGCTATTTCCTTCATCTAGTGTGTGATAAGGAAGACCAGAACCAAGGCAGTGGCAGGGTGGAGGAATTGGGACAGTATTGGAGTCAGGAGACATTTTTTAATCCCAGGGCTTGGTGAGTGGGCATGAGGGGTTGTAAATGTCTTCACAATTTCTACCCTGGGAGACCCCATTAAGTGTGCTTGAGAAGACAGGAAATGAAATGGGTTAGAGGAGGATGATGGTGGGTTCTGTTTGGGCAACTATAGGGTATCTAAGGTGACACAATAAATAGATAATTGCAAATGCAAATCTAGAGCTTGGATAAAAGATCAGGGTTGGACAGACAGCTCTGGGTGCTGTCACCCAGAGTTTTGTGCATAGTAGGTGGCAGTGAAAGTCCTGAGACTGGGTGAGGTCCCCTTGGGCAGATGTGCAAAGTGGAAGTAGAAAAGGAACTCTAACATTAAGGGTGCAGGTAGAGAAGAGGGAACCAAGCAGTGAAACTAACAGAGGTGTTGCAGGGTCTGGATAGAAACTAAGAGAGTATAGAAATACTTAACATTTTATTGAGTGTTTAGTATGTGCCTGTTAGTGCTAAATACTTTCTCATGCATTATATGATTTGATGCTCATGATAATGAAATTGTCATGAATTGTTATGACATTGATATTAGGCTCTTTGTATGGATGCGGAAATAGAAGTTTAGAGAGAGTAAGTAACTAGCAAAGGTCATGTTGTTAGCCTATGGCAGATTCAGGACTTGGACCCAGATTTGTCATACTTCAGAGTCTTTGTTCTTACCCCAAGTTAGCTTGCTGTCTTGGCATCTGAGGAACCAAATAAGGATGGAGTTTAAGAAGTAAGGGGGTGGGTGTTGGAGGCCCCGGTTGGGGAACAGATTTTCCTGTCCAACTTTGTCTTGTCCAAGTTAATATCAACAAGAGTATGCAGACCCCCGGCACACGGTAGTTAAGTGAAAGGATAAAGACCTCTAATGTGAAAAGATCCCAAGAGACATCTCAGTTTGGGAAGGAACTTGAGGGCAATAGAATCCCTGAATATTCAAGCACAAAAAGAGACTGGAGGCAGGTGGAAGGTTAAATACACCAGAGCCTCTGACAGTTGAACACTTGAAACCTAATGATTTCCAGATTCTACCATTTGAATTCTTCATAACCACAGCCAAATCTTCCAATAGTTGTGAATTTAGATTTCTCTTTTATTAATTTCCTATTTCAGAAAACCATAGTCCACATCCAGTTCTCAACATAAAAGTGTTAAAAGATGTAAAACATTGACTCCATTAAACACCCTGAAATTTAAACTTTCTGAAATGATTCTTTAGCTCTAGGTCAATAATAACAATTAATAATTATTGAATCTTTATTTTGTACTAGGAACCACTTTTAGCACTTTGTATGTATTATCATTTTTAAGACACATTAACCCTAAAAAACAAGAGTGATTTTCAGGTCCGTTATACAAAGCCCTTGCATCTTCAGAATTAAGGTTATGTGCACTGAGTATTCTGCAAATCTTAGGAATCCTCATTTGATGGGTTAATGTTGATCTAAGCATATTTAGGGAAGAACTGTCCATGACAATTGTAATCTACACGCATCAGAAGACTGAGTTTTGTTCTTGCTTCTTTCATAGACCTTGGACTTGAGCCAATTCACATATTTCTTTGTCTTAAAATTCTTAACAATTTTTTATTTTTAAAACGTTATTGCAAAACATACTTTTTATACTAGAGTATATGAAGCACTTCTGTACAATGTAAAGAATAATAGTACAACATGTGGTATTGCATTATTGTACTATCCACCGCCAGGGTGACAGAGTGAGATCTTGTCTCAAAAACAAAACAGAAACAAAACAAAACAATGCATCAAACCCTAAATCTGCATTAAATTGAGAAGCCCATCACAGCCTACTGCCTGGAAACCAGAATATTCAGTGTGCTCATTTCTTATGGCTGCTGTAACAAATTGCCACAAATTTAAAGAATTAAAACAACACAGGTCAGAAGTTTAAAATGAAGGTTTCAGCGGGGCTCTATCCTTTCTGGAGGCTTCAGGAAAGAATTTGTTTCCTTGCCTTTCTCAGTCTGTGGAAGCTGCTAGCATTCTGTGGCTCATGGTGCCTTCTTCGCACCATTCCTACTTCTTGCTTCCATCATTACATTTCCTACTACTCACTCTGATTCCCCTGTTTTACTCTCACAAGGACCTTTGTGATTACATTGGGCCTCCCTGGAGGATCCAGGACAATCTCTCCGCCTCAAGATCCTTAATTCAGTCACATCTGCAAGGTCTTGTGGACCATATTCACAGGTTCCAAGCAGTAGGATGTAGAAATCTCTGGTGGTGGGTGGGGGTGGGGGCTGTTATTCTGCCTACCACTGCCCAGTTCCTCAGGCCTGCCAGATAAGGGCTGATCCCAAGTGTGGCTGCCCCAAACTTCATGTGCAAGTCTTCCTGTCAGCTACAGGAAAGAAGACCAGAGAATGAATTAAAATTCATACAGCAGCCTAACAAGGGCTTCCTCCACCCCTGATTTATAAAAAGTTATTCATATGAAAGTATGAAAATGGCACCTTTAGCTGTGAATTAAATAATTTTATTGAGCATAATAAAAATGATGTGCAACGGAAGCTCTCCTGGAAAATGTCAGCATATTTGTGGAGTAAGGTTTATGCATGAAAAAAGATCCTCTTGCTTCAGGGTTTCTTTTTTCTCCTGTATTTCAGTGCTAGGGCTGCCACAGCAAATTACCACAGAATGGGTGGCTTAAACAATGGCAATTTATTTTCTCACACTTCTGGAGGCTGGAAGTCTAAGATCTAGGTATCAGCAGGGTTGGTTTCTTCTGAGGCTTCTTTCCTCAGCTTGTGCATGGCCACATTCTTGCTGCTTTGTCCTCACATGGCCTCTGTTCACACACACCCCTGGTATCTTTTTCTCTTACAAGGACACCAGTCCTGTTGGATTAGGTCCCTACCCTAAAGATCATTTTAACAGAATCACTTTTTAAAGACCTCATCTCCAAATATGGTTACATTCCGAGGTCTTGGGAGTTAGGGTTTTAACATATATATCTTGACAGGGGTAGGGGGGACACAATTTAGCCCATCACACTCTTTCTGCCTCCAGCTCTGACCACTGATTCCTTCTTAATGATCTTTTTCAGCAGGTTCCTATTTTAACTAGGTGCAAACATTAGTTAAACTCAGGGAATGTTGTCATATTAGGAGTCAAGGTTTACTAATCTGAGTAATGAATGTATATCTATTTTCTCTCCTTCCCTCCTTCCTTCCTTCCTTCCTTCCTTCCTTCCTTCCTTCCTTCCTTCCTTCCTTCCTTCCTTCTTTCTCTCTCTCTCTTTCCTTCCTTCCTTCCCTCCTT
>NW_016813156.1:67217-71989 GCF_001698545.2 Rhinopithecus bieti
TTATTATTTTGAGATATGTTTCATCAATACCAAATTTATTGAGAGTTTTTAGCATGAAGGGCTGTTGAATTTTGTCAAAGGCCTTTTCTGCATCTATTGAGATAATCATGTGGTTTTTGTCATAGGTTCTGTTTATATGCCGGATTACGTTTATTGATTTGCGTCTGTTGAACCAGCCTTGCATCCCAGGGATGAAGCCCACTTGATTGTGGTGAATAAGCTTTTTGATGTGCTGCTGGATTCGGTTTGCCAGTATTTTATTGAGGATTTTTGAATCGATGTTCATCAGGGATATTGGTGTAAAATTCTCTTTTTTTTGTTGTGTCTCTGTCAGGCTTTTGTATCAGGATGATGTTGGCCTCATAAAATGAGTTAGGGAGGATTCCCTCTTTATCTATTTATTGGAATAGTTTCAGAAGGAATGGTACCAGCTCCTCTTTGTAACTCTGGTAGAATTCGGCTGTGAATCCATCTGGTCCTGGACTTTTTTTGGTTGGTAGGCTATGAATTATTGCCTCATCAGGGCCTGTTATTGGTCTGTTCAGAGATTGAACTTTTTCCTGGTTTAGTCTTAGGAGAGTGTATATGTCCAGGAATTTATCCATTTCTTCTAGATTTTCTAGTTTATTTGCATAGAGGTGTTTATACGATTTTCTGATGGTAGTTTGTATTTCTGTGGGGTCGGTGGTGATATCCCCTTTACCATTTTTTATTGCGTCTATTTGATTGTTCTATCTTTTCTTCTTTAATAGTCTTGCTAGCGGTCTATCAATTTTGTTGATCTTTCCAAAAAACCAGCTCCTGGATTCATTGATTTTTTGAAGGGTTTTTTGTCTCTCTCTTTCTTTTAGGTCTGCTCTGATCTTAGTTATTTCTTGCCTTCTGCTAGCTTTTGAATGTGTTTGCTCTTGCTTCTCTAGTTCTTTTAGCTGTGATGTTAGGGTGTCAATTTTGGATCTTTTCTGCTTTCTCTTGTGGGCACTTAGTGCTATAAATTTCCCGCTACACTCTGCTTTAAATGTGTCTCAAAGATTCTGGTATGTTATGTCTTCACTCTCATTGGTTTCAAAGAACATCTTTATTTCTGCCATTATTTCGTTATTTATTCAGGAGCAAGTTGTTCAGTTTCCATGTAGTTGAGCAGTTTTGAGTGAGTTTCTTAATCCTGAATTCTAATTTGATTGCACTGTGGTCTGAGAGAAAGTTTGTTGTGATTTCTGTTCTTTCACATCTTCTGAAGAGTGCTTTACTTCCAATTATGTGGTCAATTTTACAATAAGTGTGATTTGGTGCTGAGAAGAATGTATATTCTGTTGACTTGGGGTGGGGAGTTCTGTAAATGTCTATTATGTCTGCTTGTTGCAGAGCTGAGTTCAGGTCCTGGATATCCTTGTTAACTGTCTAATATGAACAGTGGGGTGTTAAAGTCTCCCATTATTATTGTGTGGGAGTCTAATTCTCTTTGTAGGTCTCTAACGACTTGCTTTATGAATCTGGGTGCTCCTGTATTGGATGCATATATATTTAGGATAGTTAACTCTTCTTGTTGAATTGATCCCTTTACCATTATTTAGTGATCTTCTTTGTGTCTTTTGATCTCTGTTAGTTTAAAGTCAGTTTTTCAGAGACTAGGATTGCAAACCCTGCTTTTTTTTTTTCTTTCCATTTGCTTGGTAGATCTTCCTCCATCCCTTTATTTTGAGCCTATCTGAGTCTTTGCACGTGAGACAGGTCTTCTGATTACAGCACACTGATGGGTCTTGAATCTTTATCCAATTTGCAGATCTGTGTCTTTTAATTGGGACATTTAGCCCATTTACATTTAAGGTTAATATTGTTATATGTGAATTTGATCCTGTCATTATCATGTTCACTGGTTATTTTGCCTGTTAATTGATGTAGTTTCTTTCTTTTTTTTTTTTTTTTTTTGATGGAGTCTCGCTCTGTCGCCCAGGTTGGAGTGCAGTAGCATGATCTCAGCTCCCTGCAAGTTCTACCTCCCAGGTTCACGCCATTCTCCTGCCTCAGCCTCCCGAGTAGCTCGGACTACAGGCACTGGTCACCACGCTCAGCTAATGTTTTGTATTTTTAGTAGAGATGGGGTTTCATCATGTTAGCCAGGATTGTCTCAATCTTCTGACATTGTGATCCACCTTCCTCAGCCTCCCAAAGTGCTGAGATTACAGGCATGAGCTACTGTGCCTGGCCAATGCAGTTTCTTAATAGCGTTGATGGTCTTTACAATTTTGCCTGTTTTTGCAGTGGCTGGTACCGGTTGTTTCTTTCCATGTTTAGTGTTTCTTTCAGGAGCTCTTGTAAGGCAGACCCGGTGGTGACAAAATCTCTCAGCATTTGCTTCTCTGTAAAGGATTTTTTCTCCTTCACTTATGAAGCTTAGTTTGGCTAAATACGAAATTCTGGGTGAAAAATTCTTTTCTTTAAGAATGTTGAATATTGGCCCCCAATCTCTTCTGGTTTGTAGGGTTTCTGCTGAGAGATCTGCTGTTAGTCTGAAGAACTTCCCTTTGTGAGTAACTCGACCTTTCTCTCTGGCTGCCCTTAACACTTTTTCCTTAATTTCAACCTTGGTGAATCTGACAATTATGTGTCTTGGGGTTGCTCTTCTCGAGGAGTATCTTTGTGGCGTTCTCTGTATTTCCTGAATTTGAATGTTGGCCTCCTTGCTAGGCTGGGGAAGTTTTCCTGGATGACATCCTGAAGAGTGTTTTGCAACTTGGTTCCATTCTGCCCATCACTTTCAGCTACCCCAATCAAACGTAGATTTGGTCTTTTCACATCATCCCATATTTATTGGAAGTTGTGTTCATTTCTTTTTATTCTTTCTTCTCTAACTTTGTTTTCTCACTTTATTTCATTAATTTGATCTTTAATCATTGTTACCCTTTCTTCTACTTCATTGAATTGGCTATTGAAGCTTGTGCATGCATCACAAAGTTCTTGTGCTATGGTTTTCAGCTTCATCAGGTCATTTAAGGTCTTCACTACAGAGTTTATTCTAGTTATCCTTTCTTCTAACCTTTTTCAAGGTTTTTAGCTTCCTTGTGATGGGTTCGAACATCCTCCTTTAGCTCAGAGAAGTTTTTTTTTTTTTTTTTTTGAGACGGAGTCTCGCTCTGTCGCCCAGGCTGGAGTGCAGTGGCCGGATCTCAGCTCACTGCAAGCTCTGCCTCCCGGGTTCACACCATTCTCCTGCCTCAGCCTCCCGAGTAGCTGGGACTACAGGCGTCCGCCACTTCGCCCGGCTAGTTTTTTGTATTTTTTAGTAGAGATGGGGTTTCACCGTGTTAGCCAGGATGGTTTCGATCTCCTGACCTCATGATCCACCCGTCTCGGCCTCCCAAAGTGCTGGGATTACAAGCTTGAGCCACCGCGCCCGGCCTAAATGTAAGGTTTCTATACTTCACTCAAAGTGCACTCAAACACTGATACCAGTACACTGTGATAAGATACATATTTATATTGTAATACCTAGAGCAACCACCGAGAAAAGTGTATAAAGTAGTATATGCAAAAATACTAGGCTGAGTGTGGTGGCTCATCCGTGTAATCCCAGCACTTTGGGAGGCCGTGGTAGGAGGATTGCCTGAGTGCAGGAGATTGAGACCAGCCTGGGCAACAAAGTGAGACCCTGTCCCTACAAATAACTTAAAAATTAGCTGACTGTGGTGGCTCATGCCTGCTGTCCCAGCTACTCGGGAGGCTGAGAGAGGATCGCTTGAGCCCAGGAGGTTGAGGCTGCAGTGTGTGATCACGCCACTGCACTCCAGACTGGGTGACAGAGTGAGACTCTGTCTCAAAAAAACAACAACAACAAAAAGAAAATATAACAAAATCACAACTTCAAGCATATTATTATATTATTGTCTAAATTTAATAAGTTAAAATGGTGAAGGTAGAATATGAATAAGTGAAGCTTGGGAAACATTGGCCTACATGATAAAGCTTTAATTCCATAAGGGTCCAGGCATGGTGGCTCAAGCCTGTAATCCCAACACTTTGGGAGGCTGAGGCGGGCAGATCACCTGAGGTCAGGAGTTTGAGACCAGCCTGGCCAACATGGCGAAACCCCATCTCTACTAAAATACAAAATTAGTCAGGCGTGGTGGCACACGCCTATAGTCCCAGCTGCTCGGGAGGCTGAGGCATAAGAATCACTTGAACCCAGGAGGCGGAGGTTGCAGTCAGCTGAGATCGTGCCACTGCACTCCAGCCTGGGGGATAGAGCGAGGCTCTGTCTTCAAAAAAGAAACAAAAAACAAATTCCATAAGGAAAGGTCTCATCCTACATTTCTAATTTTTTCATCATAAATGTACCATTCTAATTAGAAGGAACTTTCTTTTTTTTTTTTTTACAAGACAAATTCATCATTTATTAGCAACAAGTTGTGAGGAAAAAAGTAAGACTACTGAATAAAGAAATTTATGAGACATATGAACCAATTGCAATGTATAGACATTTTGGAATTTCGATTCAATCTGTAGACTATGAGATTATTTGCACACTGACTGAATATTTGATATTGCAGAACATTACAAAATTGCTACAATTTTTAAGCCTGTAATCCCTGCACTTTGAGAGGCCGAGGCGGGTAGATTGCCTGAGATCAGGAGTTTGAGACCAGCCTGGCCAACATGGTGAAACCCCATCTCTACTAAAAATACAAAAAATTAGCCAGGTGTGATAGTGTGTGCCTATAATCCCAGCTACTTGGGAGGCTGAGGCAGGAGAATCGTTTGAACCTAGGAGGCGG
>NW_016813156.1:72925-75858 GCF_001698545.2 Rhinopithecus bieti
TTCCTTTCTCTCTCTCTTTCTTTTCTTTTCCTTCCTTCCTTCCTTCCTTCCTTCCTTCCTTCCTTCCTTCCTTCCTTCCTTCCTTCCTCTCTCTCCCTCCCTTCCTGCTTCTCTCTCTCTCTCTCTCTTTCTCTCTCTTTCTTTCTTTCTTTCTTTCTTTCTTTCTTTCTTTCTTTCTTTCTTTCTTTCTTTCTTTCTTTCTTTCTTTCTTTTCTTTCTCTCTCCTCTCTCTGTCTCTCTCTCTCTCTCTCTCTCTCTTCCTTCCTTCTTTCTTTTTTTTCAAGGTCTCTCTCTGTCACCCAGTCTGGAGTACAGTGGTGCAATCATAGCTTACTGCAACCTCAAACTCCTGAGCTCAAGGGGTCCTCCTGCCTCAGCCTTATGAGTAGCGGAGACTACACATGCATGCCACCATGCCTGGATATTTTATTTCATGCCACCATGCCTGGATATTTTATTTTATTTTTTGTAGAGATAGGGCCTCACTTTGTTGTCCAGGCTTGTCTGGAACTCCAGCCTGGGCTCATGCAATCCTCCTGCCTCAGCCTCATAAAGTGCTGGGATTACAGGCTCTACACATATTTTCTACCAAAAAAATTATAGTGCACTAAAATACCTGGGGTAGTGAAACAAGAAAATAATATACATTGTCTTAGATAACACTGAACAAATATCAATTATGTGCTGGCCCATTATCTGATTTAATTCTCTTAACATCTCCTTGAGACAGGTCTATTGGGCAGATGAGGAAACTGAAGCCCTGTCTCAAGGTGATGGCTCTGTTGAATTCTAGAGACTGCAGAGATGAAGAAACTAAGAAACTGAGGCACAGATTATTAACTATTCTGCCCAAGGTCATACACTGAAAATGGGTGGTGAAGGTAGGACATGAAACCAAACTTACAACCTCTAAACTCTAATCACTGTTTTTAGAATACTACTAGCACCTGAAAATGCAGTCTCAAGTCAATGACCAAAATATTGCAGATGCAGGATTGTTGATCAGAGGATGTCTTGGTTAATAGAATGCCAGAGACTAGATCCATTAGTTATGAGATAGATGCAGAATCCAGAATGAATCTGAAAGACTCCATACCCTTCTACTCAGTATGGACTGTGGCTCGGCAGCTCCAGCAGCACCATGAGCTTGTCAGAGCTACAGGAGGTTGTGATGTGCCATAGACCCTCTGAATCAGAATCTGCATTTTGACAAGATTCCCAGGTGAGGGGGCCTTGTCAATTTCAAATCCTTCAATTTCCCATAGGTTGTGTATTTTTATAAGGAGTCCTGGCAGGGCTCAGTGACTCATACCTGTAGTAGCACAGGGCACATGAAAAGCACGTAAAAACAGTTATGCCCTGTATTATAGAACTGAAGCTATGGTCATTTCAACTTGCTTTCTAGAGGGCTCTATTTTTGTTTGGTTTTGGCTTCTGTTGAAATTGAACAGTGAACCCTCAATTCTGCTCAGGCCAGTGAACCTGTATAAATGGTTCTCAATGGAGACATCCTGGTCAGGCTGCTGAGCCAGACTCTTGTTCCCAGTAAAACTGGTGCATGTTCCAGGGCTCAAGGAAAGGAGCCGAGGCTTTGATGATTGCCTTCATCCATTTCTCTATCTCTGTGAATAGACAAAAAACAATTGTTCTTTTAGTAACATTCTATTTGGAGCTCCTGAGACAGTACAGGAGGGTAGGTGGTATTCTGAATTGAGGCTGATGTTAATAGAGGAACTGGCATTTGGAAGAGTCATATACAAAGAGAGAAAAAGTACCAAAATGAAATCAGCTGAGAGGAGGTGCTCAGAGGCATAAAATGTCACTTTGGTGAAGTGGACTCCTCTAAGCACCAACTTTCCTTTTTAAAGCATATTTGACGAAACTTTTAAAAATATTATCACATCCTTTTCAAGTTATTTAAATAGAGAATATGAAACACAACTTAGTGTTAGGGCAGGGAGGGCTGATAGAAATCATCAGACTCAACTCCTTCATTTCACAAATGAGGAATCTGTGACCCAGAAAAGTTGGGTAGGGGGCAGGTAACACAAAGCTACATAACTCACTTATGGAAGAACAAGGTCTTCAGAGAAATTTTTGGATAGTTCTTTCTATTCCATCATAGCATATTTTTTTTTTCTCTTTTTAAAGTCTAATTATTTTCTTGTCTAATACCATCTTTTTTAAAGAAGTAAATTATGGCTGAGGAAATGCATGCAGACTTTTTCCCTTGAGCGGAAATCTAATTTTCCAGGAGGTCAGCAGGAGGGCACTAAGAATGAAGACAAGCTGTCATTCAAACTCCAGTGCCTCCTTCTGCTCAAGTGCATCTCTACTTTTCTGCTCATTGCTTCCAGACAAAAGCTTGAGTTTCCTAGACTTTATCTCAAGGTGTACAACACCCTTCCCCCCACTTCAGTGTCATACTGGTGGCTGCTTCTGTTACCTCTTTTGCCTGGAGCAGAGTTCTGCTCAAGATTTGTCCTCCCAAGGTCAACTTCTTGTTTCTTGTTTTCCTAACAAACAGGAGGCCAAGTATGGAAAGTACTTGTGTTAAGGTTGCATGTCCCACCAGAGAAGGAACACGGCTAAAAAGCATTAATTCCATTTGATTCTTTCTTTACAGAAATCCATTTGGTCTTTTTCAGATTTGAGAAGTTAAAAGCTGTTTCCCTGCATCACTTTTCCTGATCTAACAGAGATTTCAAGCATGGTTTAAGGGCAGAGATGGCACTGTGTGTTCGATTTTTTTTTTTTTTTTTATTATACTTTAAGTTCTAGGGTACATGTGCATAATGTGCAGGTTTGTTACATATGTATACATATGCCATGTTGGTGTGCTGCACCCATTAACTTGTCATTTACATTAGGTGTATCTCCTAATGCTATCCCTCTCCGCTTCCCCCACCCCACAACACGTCCCGGTGTGTGTT
>NW_016813156.1:78642-82696 GCF_001698545.2 Rhinopithecus bieti
TTAGCTGTGCCCTGTCCCCAGAGGTGGAGTCTACAGAGACAGGCAGGTTTCCTTGAGCTGCTGTGAGCTCCACCCAGTTCGAGCTTCCCAGCGGCTTTGTTTACCTACTTAAGCCTCAGCAATGGCGGGCACCCCTCCCCCAGCCTCGCTGCTGCCATTTCGGTTAGATCGCAGACTGCTTTGTTAGCAATGAGGAAGGCTTCGTGGCCGTGGGACCCTCCCGGCCAGGTGTGGTATATATTCTCCTGGTGTGCCCGTTTGCTTAAAGCACAGTATTGGGGTGGGAGTTACCTGATTTTCCAGATGTTGTGTGTCTCAGTTCCCCTGGCTAGGAAAAGGGATTCCCTTCCCCCTTGCGCTTCCCACGTGAGGCCATGCCTCACCCTGCTTCAGCTCTCGCTGGTCAGGCTGCAGCAGCTGCCCAGCACCGATTGTCCGGCACTCCTTAGTGAGATGACCCCAGTACCTCAGTTGAATATGCAGAAATCACCCGTCTTCTGTGTCACTCGCGCTGGGAGTTGGAGACTGGAGCTGTTCCTATTCGGCCATGTTGCTCCGTCCCCTAAGTCCCCAAATTTCTTAATCCAGTCTGTCATTGATGGTCATTTGGGTTGGTTCCAAGTCTTTGCTACTGTGAATACTGCCGCAATAAACATACGTGTGCATGTGACTTTATAGCAGCATGATTTATAATCCTTTGGGTGTATACCCAGTAATGGGATGGCTGGGTCAAATGGTATTTCTAGTTCTAGATCCTTGAGGAATGGCCACACTGTCTTCTACAATGGTTGAACTAGTTTACAGTCCCAGCAACAGTGTAAAAATGTTCCTATTTCTCCACATCCTCTCCAGAACCTGTTGTTTCCTGACTTTTGAATGATTGCCATTCTAACTGGTGTGAGATGGTATCTCATTGTGGTTTTGATTTGCATTTCTCTGATGGTGAGTGATGATGAGCATTTTTTAATGTGTCTGTTGCCTGCATAAATGTCTTCTTTTGAGAAGTGTCTGTTCATATTCTTTGCCCACTTTTTGATGGGGTTGTTTGTTTATTTCTTCTAAATTTGTTTGAGTTCTTTGTAGGTTCTGGATATTAGCCCTTTGTCAGATGAGTAGATTGCAAAAATTGTCTCCCATTCTGTGGGTTGCCTGTTCACTCTGATGGTAGTTTCTTTTGCTGTGCAGAAGCTCTGTAGTTTAATTAGATCCCATTTGTCAATTTTGGCTTTTGCTGCCATTGCTTTTGGTGTTTTAGACATGAAGTCCTTGCCCATGCCTATGTCCTGAATGGTATTATCTAGGTTTTCTTCTAGGGTTTTTATGGTTTTAGGTCTAACATTTAATTCTCTAATCCATCTTGAATTAATTTTTGTATAATATGTAAGGAAGGGATCCAGTTTCAGCTTTCTACTTATGACTAGCCAGTTTTCCCAGCACCACTGATTAAATAGAGAATCCTTTCCCCATTTCTCGTTTTTCTCAGGTTTGTCAAAGATCAGATGGCTGTAGATGTGTAGTATTATTTCTGAGGGCTCTGTTCTGTTCCATTGGTCTATATCTCTGTTTGTTATCGCTTCTCGACCTTTTGGCTAAGATCAAGTGTAGTATCTGTTCTTATCAGTGTTTCTTTGCTAAAGTGAAACTACAGACTGTGAGGAAAATCAGGACCCCCAGAGCATTAAAATGGAATGGTATTTTTCATTTCCATATGAGAAAATATAAGGATTTATTAAAAAATTATTTGTAAAATCCTAATAATGTGATATCATGGATATTTTATTTTGTTTTATTGTATACATTTTTTCAATTAAAAAAATGTAGGTGGAGGCAGGTCTTGCTATGTTGGTCAGCCTGGTTTTGAACTCCTGGCTCAAGTGATCTTCCTGCCCTGGCATCTCAAAGTGCTGGGATTGCAGGCCTGAGCCACTGCACCCAACCTGCCATGGCTATTTTAAAGATTATTAATTGCTGTGTCAATACTACTAGTTTCTACTCCTTTATTTCATATGGCTTTAAATATAGTCTAGAAAAGACAAAAAATGAGAAGGACCATTGCTTCTGTCCATTTAGTCTCTTAGAATCTACTTATTTATTTACTTAGTTTTCTATTGAGGTATGAAATTGAAATGCACATTGAAGTACACAAAATATGTTATAATTATATAGCTCAATACATTTATATGTATGTATATACTCATGTAGCTACTATCTAGATCAAGATAAGAAAACCTGTAGCACCTGAGAAAGCTCCCTTGTGCTCCTTCCTTGTTCATCCTTGGCCTTTGCCAGAATTAACCATGATTCTGATTATTAGCGTAATACTTTAGTTTTGTATATTTGTGGACTTCCTATCAATGGACTCACACAGTATTTCTCTTTTGTGTCTAGCTTCTTTCACTGCACACGTCTATGAGATTCATTCATGTTATTGCTTCTATCAGTAGACTTTTAAAATTTGTAGATAGCATTCCATTGTCAGAGTATATCAGAATTTATCCAGTTTCCAGTTCATGGGCATCCAGATTGTTTTCAGTATTGACTTATAAATAAAACTGTTAAGAATATATGTTGGTCAGGTGCAGTGGCTCATGCCTGTAATCCCAGCACTTTGGAAGACCAGAGAGGGTGAATCACTTGAGGTCAGGAGCTCGAGACCAGCCTGACTGAACCTCATCTCTACTAAAAATACAAAAATTAGCCAGGCGTGTTGGTGCATACTTGTAATCCCAGCTACTTGGGAGGCTGAGGCAGGAGAATCACTGCAAGAGAATCACTTGAATCCTGAAGACGAAGGTTGCGGTTAGCCGAGATTGCACTACTGCACTCCAGCCTAGGTGACAGAGTGAGACTGTGTCTCAAAAAAACAAAACAAAACAAAACAAAACAGAAAACCCCAACCCCCCCCCAAAAAAACACCCAAAAAGACAAAAAAAATTGGCATATGTCTTTCATTTGGCAGAAACACTAATTTCTCTTTAGTGTATGCCCAGAAGCAGAATTGCTGGATCATAAGTGTACGTTTAATTTTAGTGGTTATTGTCAAACTGTTTTCTAAAATGGCTGAACTCTCAGCAATAATGTACATATAAGAGCTGCAGTTGCTCTGTATCCTGATCAATACTTTGTAGCTCAGTCTTTTTAATTTTACCCATTCTGGTGGATGTGTGGTGGTATCTCACCATGGTCTGAACTTGCATTTCCCTAGTCAAAGATGAGGTTGACCAACTTTTCATATGCTTATAGGTCAGTTGGATACTTTTAATGTGAAGTCCCTAAACTCTGTCCATTTTAATTTTGTTGTCTTTTCTTATTGATTTGTAGAAGTTCTTTATGTCTTCTTTTTTAAAATTTAATTTTATTTAAAAATTATTATTTATTTGTCTTTGAGACATAATAGATGTACATATTTTCAGAGTACCTGTGACAATTTAATACATCTGTATAATTTGTGAAGATCAAATCAGTGTAATTGGGATAGCCATCACCTGAAATATTTGTCATTTTTTATGCTAGGAATATTTGAGTTATTCTCTTCTAGCTATTTTGAAATATTCAATAGAATATTTAGGGTGTAATATTAGGGTGACTGTAAACTACAGTCACCCTAATCACCGTATTGATCTATTAAACACGGTCTTAAATATATTCTTGATATGAACCCTTTTTGTACTACATATTACCAAATTTTCTCTCATTCTGTGGCTTTTTTGTTTGCCATCTTTATAGAGAAGAACAGAAGTTAATTATATTGAGATTCAATTTATTAAACATTTTATTGAGCCTCAATTTATTTTTTATTTTTTATTTTTTTTTTGAGACGGAGTCTCGCTCTGTCACCCAGGCTGGAGTGCAGTGGCCGGATCTCAGCTCACTGCAAGCTCCGCCTCCCGGGTTTATGCCATTCTCCTGCCTCAGCCTCCCAAGTAGCTGGGACTACAGGCGCCCGCCACCTCGCCTGGCTCGTTTTTTTTTTTTTTTTTTTTTTTGTATTTTTTAGTAGAGACGGGGTTTCACTGTTAGCCAGGATGGTCTCGATCTCCTGACCTCGTGATCC
>NW_016813156.1:83161-92645 GCF_001698545.2 Rhinopithecus bieti
TTTTTTTTTTTTTTTTTTTGCTATTATAGGGTTTTTTTGTGTACTGTTGAAGAAATCTTTGCCTGTCAAGATTTTTTCAACAACAAGAAAATATTATCCTATATATCTTTTATAAACCTTCTTATTTTACCTTTTACATTCCTATCTATACTGCGTCTCAAATTAGCTTTTGAGTGTGATATGAGGTAGGGGTCAAGGTTTATTTTTACTCCCATAAGGAGATCCAATTGCTCCAGCACTGTTTATGAAAAGGCTATACTTTCTCACTTCAGTGTTACTTTTGTTGTAAATCAATTGACTGCACATATGTGGGTCTATTTCTGGATGGAGAAACTTCATTTTTAGCATATTTTTTGTAAATATTCTAGTAGATACAACATTGGGTTAAGCATCAGAAGCTCTGGCATCTTGGGCTAGTTTTACCAGGGAGAGCTGGGAGACTTGGGAGTGGAGGACATAGCAGTCTGTTTGCTGCCTCTTACAACACTCCCTCCTAGCATTGTGTGCCCTAACCTAGGTAGCTAGCTTCTGGCCCTCTTCCTCCTTCAGTTGCTCTGATTAGATCTTGGTGGACATGTGGCCCATACCTATAAAGCTACTGGATGGAAAGTGACCAGTTAAATTTTCCCTCTTGGGAATCTGACCCGATGGTTACAGAGACAAGATTTGCACTGAAAGATAATACAGAATAAGTGTGTGGCAGCCAGGCACAGTGGCTCATGACTGTAATCCCAGCACTTTGGGAGGCCGAGGCTGGTGGATCACTAGGTCAGGAGTTTGAGACCAGCCTGACCAACATGGTGAAACCCCGCCCATCTCTACTAAAAAAAAACAAAAATTAACCAGGAGTGGTGGTGCGCACCTGTAATCCCAGCTACTCAGGAGGCTAGTAGGAGCTACTCAGGAGGCTGGTAATCAGGTAGGAGAATCTATTGAACCTGGGAGGTGGAGGTTGCATTGAGCTGAGATTGTACGCTCCAGTCTCAAAAAAAAAAAAAAAAAAAAAAAAAAAAGAAGAAGAGTGTGGCTTAATAAAGGGATGAAGTTGTGGATCAAGTTAAACTTAAGAGAGAAGGTGCAGAAATAAAGTTGAGGAAGGCAGGTGACCAAGCAAGCAAAGATTGAGAATGGAAGAGCAGCAAAAAGAGGAGGGGAGATGAAAGACTGGATGAGGCAGTGACATGGATAGAAAGGTTGCCTGGGAGAGCTCTCCAAGAGCCTCTTATTAACCCATCTTCCAACAACTGGAGAAAGGGCAGGAAAGGTGAACAGAAGGGCCTGTGTAATTCAAATCACTGTGTCACCCAGAGGCAGTACAGAATGCTTTTTATAATTAAAAAAAAAAAGTCACATTGTATTAGTCTGTTCTCATGCTGTAAATAAAGACATATCAAAGACTGGGTAATTTAAAAAGGAAAGAGGTTTAATTGACTCACAGTTCCACGTGACTGGGGAGGTCTCATGATCATGGTGGAAGGCAAATGAGGAGCAAAGTCACATCTTACATGGAGGCAGGCAGGAAAGCATGTGCAAGGGAACTATCCTTTAGAAAACCATCAGATCTCCTGAGACTTTTTCACTATCACAAGAAAAGCACGGGAAAGACTTGCCCCCATGGTTCAGTTCCCTCACACTTGATCCCTCTCATGACATGTGGGAATTATGGGAGCTACATTTCAGGATGAGATTTGCGTAGGGACACAGCCAAACCATATCACACGTAAAGATGTATTTCAACAATTTTCTTTCCTCCTTAGGCCTCCAAGCAACTTTAAAGATTGTTTTATACACGATCTTGTGAGTGGCATTTCTGGGAAAGCCCCAGTCTTTCTTATAAGCTCCCCCTCTTCTCACCCTGCATGTGAGAGCCAAACTCGAGAGAAGCTGCTTTGCCTGAGTGAGGTTTGGGTTTAGTGCTTTCAATTTCCTGTTGGTTGTGTATTCTTATGAGAAGTCCTGGCCAGATGCAGTGGCTCACACCTGTATTCACAACACTTTGGGATGCCAAGGTGGGAGGATCCCTTGAAGCTAGGAGTTCTAGACCTGCCTACAAAATATAGCAAGGCCTTGGTTCTACAAAAAACCTTTTTTTTTTTTTCTTTTTTGAGACGAAGTCTCACTCTCTCAGGCTGGAGTGCAGGGGCGCAATCTTGGTTCACTGCAATCTCTGCCTCCTGGGTTCAAGAGATTCTCCCTGCCTCAGGCTCCTGAGTAGCTGGCACTACAGGCGCATGCCGCCACACCCAGTTAATTTTTTGCATTTTAGTAGAGATGAGGTTTCATGATGTTGGCCACGATAGTCTCGATCTCCTGACCTTGTGATCTGCCTGCCTCGGCCTCCCAAAGTGCTGGGATTATAGGTGTGAGTCACCGTGGCGAGCCTACAAAAAAACTTTTTAAAAAGTAGCTTTGGTGGTGCCATGTACCTGTAGTCCCACATGCTCAGAAGGCTGAGGCAGGAGGACGGCTTGAGCCCAGAAGATCAAAGTTGCTCTGTGCCATGACGGCGCCACTTCACTCCAGCCGGGGCAACTGAACAAGACCCTGTCCCCCTGCAATCCCCCACCTAAAAAAATCTTACTTTCATTCAAGCTAGTTTGTGTATTTCTTGCAACCAAACAAACTTTCACTAGAATTACCTCGATATTCTGTTGCTCCTATGTGAAACAGAAGTTGTAAACTGTGCCCTGGTATTCAAGAGGGATGTTTGGGTGTGATAAGTACAACTTGCCACAGAAGCTGAGCACACACATATGTGGGGAGAATACAGTTAAAGAGCAGCAAGGGGCAGCCAGGGAATTGCTGAGGGGGATAAATAAAGAACACCAGTGCCTAGAATAGATATTTTTTTCCTGCTGGAAACCAGGTGTAATTGTCCATTCATGAGATTACAGCAATGTGCTTTCCAAAACCTGGAAGAAAGGCCGCTTTCAGTGCTTTCAGTGCTTCAGTGCTTTCACATACAGTGGGTATGACTGATGTCTCCCAGAGTAAAGCGAGAAACTGCTTGTAAATGAGGACTTGAAGAATTTGTGAACAGCTAAAATGCCAACCTGAATGCAATTTGTCATTAGAAAGAGGAAATCAAATCCTTCCTTTTCCAAACCAAACTGACATGAGTCAAACTGTGTCCTTTTTGGATAAACAGTAGTTAAACAGAAAAAGCAGGGTCACCTTGGAGCATGCAAAGTTGGTAGTGCCAACCTGACACCGTCTGGGTGAGAGATGCTACTCTGGAGAGCACCAGCTTTCTGTGCCTGGAGAGTGTCTCTGCTGAGACAGGGATAGTGACCTGGATGAACACCTCTATAACTGTCCACCACCCTCCTTTGCTCTAATGCTACACTCCTATCACTTTTTTTTTTTTTTTTTTTTTTTTGAGACAGGGTCTTGCTCTGTTGCCTAGGCTGGGTTGCAATGGTGTGATCATGGCTCATTGCAGCCTCGACCTTCTGGGCTTAAGCGATCCTTCCACCTCAGCCTCCAGAGTAGCTGAGACCACTGGCACATGCCACCATGTCTGGCTAACTTCTTGATTTTTTGTAGAGATGGGCTTTCACCATGTTGCCCAGGCTGATCTCTAATTTCTAGACCCAAGTGATTCACCTGCCTTGGCCTCCCAAAGTGCTGGGATTACAGGCATGAGCCACGGTGCCTGGCCAATTTGATAATATATCTTCCTCAGCATTTTGCTCGTTAGAAGACAATGTCTCAGAAAGGAGTAGGAGTATTTTAGCCACTAGAAAGAAATATCTTTTACTGAAAAGCAACATATTTTCTCTCTGGTTTGTACATTTCAATGAGTTTGAATGGCAAAAGTCAGCATTCTTGTTTTCAGTCAACTCTGGTGCACTAATAAAGCTAAGTGTAAGATCTTGGCTGGCAGCCTACCACAAATTAACTTCACAGTTGCTCCTAAGTCATCTATATTACCATAGAAGTTTATTTTAAAAACCAAACCATCTCTCCATTGCCGTAGGAATAATCCTGTGGGCCATAATTTCTAAAGGCATTTACACAAACTTTGCAGCAGATACTTAAGAAATGTGTTTACATTGGAAGCATTCATATCTACAGAATTTCCAGCATTTCATTTGTGATAGAGCACACAGGAACAGAAATAGAATGTGAGAAATAAGCTTGTGTATTAGGTTGCTAGGGCTGCCATCACAAAATACCACAGCCTCGGTGGCTTAAACAATAGGCATTTATTTTCTCACAGTTTTAATTGCAGGAAGGTCTAGAATTCAGAGGTTTCCAATCTTTTGGCTTCCTTGGGCCACAATGGAAGAAGAAGAATTGTCTTGGGCCACACATAAAATACACTAACACTAATGATAGCTGATGATCTAAAAAAAAAAAAAAAAAAATCTCAAAAAAGTGTGCTAATGTTTTAAGAAAGTTTATCAGTTTGTGTTGGGCCACATTCAAAGCCATCCTGGACCACATGCAGCCAGTGGGCCACATGCAGGTTGCACAAGCTTGTTGTAGATCAAGGTGCCAGCAAGGTTGGGTTCCTCTGAGGCTTCTATCCTGGGTTCTGTAGATGGCTACCCTTGATTTACAGATGGCTCGCCTCTTGCTGCCTTTTCACATGGTCTTCCCTCTGTGCATGCAGTACCCTTCTTCTTCTAAGGATGCCAGTCATATTGGGTTTGTCCCCCTTCTTATTTAAAAAACAGATTTAGGGGGTACAAGTGCAATTTTGTTACATGGATATACTGTGGAGTGGTGAAGTCTGGGCTTTTAGTGTAACCATCACCTGAATAGTGTATGTTGTATCTATTAGGTAACTTCTCATTCCTCACCCCCCTCCTACTTTCCCACTTTTGGAGTCTCCAGTGTCTGTTATTCCACTCTGTAGGTCCATGTGGACCCATTGTTTAGCTCCTGCTTACAAATGACAACATGTAGTATTTGACTCTCTGTTTCTAAGTTTTTTCACTTAAGTTAGTGGCCTCCAGTTCCATCCATGTTGCTGTAAAAGACATGATTTCATTCTTTTTTATGGCTGAGTTGTATTCACATAAATATAATATATATATAAATAATTATATATATATCACACCCATTTTCTTCTTTCTCCAGTCGTCGATAATACGACACTTAGGTTGATTCCAACTTTGCTATATTAAATGGGCTATTCATAACATAGTGATGCAGATATCTTTTAAACTTGAAACAATTTTTAAAAATTTCATCAATGTCAGACAGGTAAGTATTCCCTCGCCACATAGGTTCCGAGGTTGACACGTCTCTGTAATGTATTGACACCCAATCATCAATGCTCATGAACTACAAAAGGATCAGGTATCGTTTCATATAATTATTTCTTCTCCTTAGGTTGGATTCCTAGTATGTGGGATTGCTGGTGAAAGTAGTACTTCTGGTTTTAGTCTTTGAGAATCTCCATACTGTTTCCCATAGAGTTGGTGCCTAATTTACATTTCCACCACAGTGTATTAAGCATTTCCCTTTTCTCTGCATCCTTGCCAACATTTAGATTGACTTTGAATAATAGCCCATTCTGACTGGTGTGAGGATATTCACATTGTGGTGTTAATTTGCATTTGCCCTAATGATTAGGATTTTGGAGCATTTTTTCATGTGTTTGTTAGCTGCTTAGGTATATATCGTTTTGGGAAAACATTCATGTCCTTTGTCCATTGTAAATTTGTTTTTAAAAAAATTCAAGTTCTGTGGGTACATAAGTGACATATTTAGTTGGAAACATGAGATGTTTTGGTACAAGGCATGTAATGTGTAATATCTACATCAGCAGACACAGAAATGTGGTTCCATTCCGCCCCTCAAACATTTCCTTTGTGTTACAGATATCCAACTATGCTCTTTAATTAATTTAAATGTACAATAAATATTATTGATATAGTCCATCCTATTGTTGCTATTCAAGCACCGTTCTTATTCATTTTTTTTTTGTTTTTTTTGAGATAGGTCTACTCTTTTGCCCAGGCTGGAGTGCAGTGGCTAGATGCAGCAAGCTTAGCGCACTTTGACCCTGTCCCCGGGTTCTGGTGATCCTTCCAACCCTCAGCCTCCTGGTTAAGTTGTAGCCTGGGACGCACAGGGCATGAGCCACGACACCCCGGGGGCCAGCCAGTTTTTGTATGTTTTTGTAAAAAAAGATGGGACTCCCACTGCAGCGCAAGGCCGGCTCCCCACTAGACCTTGGCCCAGGCTAGGGTCCCCAAGGTGAGTCCCTCGCGGCTCAAAAGTGACCTCCGCTGCTGCAGCCTCCCAACAGGGCTAGTTACGAGGCATGAGTCGGCTGGCCCTTTATTCATTCTTCTAACTATTTCGTGTTTGCTTATCCATTAACATCCCTACCTCGTTCCCTGCCCATCCCACCTACTTTCGCTTGTGCTACGTTTTTTTTTTTTTGAGCAGAGTCTCGCTCCTGTTGCCAAGGCTCGAGTGCAGTGCCGATCTTATACAAGCTCGCTCTCTGGGTTTGGGCCATTCTCTGCCTCAGCCTACCGAGCTAGCGGGACTACAGGCACCGGCCGCCGCCACGCTGCCTCGCCTGGCTATGTTGTGTTGTAAAAATTTTTCGTAAGACCTACGGGGTTTCCCACCGTGTGTTAAGGCCAGGATCGTCTGGATGCTCCCCTCACCGCGGACGCTCCGTGATCCGCCCGTGCCTCCCAGCCCTGCCCCCAAAGTGGTGGATTACAGGGGCTTGAGCCCACCGCGCCCGGCCCTTTGCTCACTTTTTAATGGGATTATTTGTTTTTCCTTGCTGAGTTGTTTGAGTTCCTTGTAGATTCTGGCTATTAGTCCTTTGTCAGATGCACAGTTTGCAAATATTTTCACCCATTCTGTAGGTTGTCTGTTTACTCTGTTGATTATTTCTTTTGTGGTAAAGAAGCTTTTTAGTTTCATTTTGTCCCATTTGTCTATTTTTGTTTTTGTTGCATTTGCTTTGTCATAAATTCTTAGTCATAAATTCTTTGCCGAGGCCAATGTCCAGAAGAGCTTTTCCTAGGTGTTTCTTCTAGGATTTTTATAGCTTCAGGTCTTACATTTAAGTCTTTAATCCATCTTAAATTAGTTTGTGTATATAGTGAGAGATACGGGTTCAGGTTCATTCTTCTGCATGTGGATATCTGATTTTCCCAACATAGGGTCCCACTCTATTGTTTTCATTTAATGTAATTACCTCTTTAAAGGCCCTATTTCCAAATAATATCATATTTTCATGTATTGGAGGTTAGGACGTCAATGTATGAATTTGGGTGGGGGGCACAATTCAGCCTAAAATAGGTGATGAAATCTGTCCTGTCAAGGCAGTAAGACTTCCTTTAATCTATCTATTGTTTTAGTGAGTTAGAGGAAAGAAGATTTTCTGGGATTTGGGTTTTCTTAAATCCAACATTAGCATCCAGACTGGGCAGGCAAGGTTAGCCTCTACACTGTAGAATGTCCCCCAACAAAGACTGTTCTTACAGAAAGCATTATGAAAATGTAACTTAATTATTAGGTTGTATGGACAGAAGTATAGCACAATCCAAGGTACACTATTGCTTTAATCTCAAAACCAACAGATAGGTAGTGAACATAAATATTCCAAGCAATGCAGGGGTATTGGACAGGTATTGGCATTATGATGGTGGTTGTTTACAAAGAAGGGCTTTTCTGTGGGGAATGGCTAATCAGCAGGCCCTGCAAAGGAGAATTAGTACTTCCTGTGCTGAAGCATCCCAGAATTCTGGGGATTCTGCCAGAGTCCTGCTGGTTCTCAGACAGGGTCATTGGACTTCTTAGGGGAACTTACCAAAGGTCCCCTGTAACTCTGACTGCCATGCAGCCTGAGCCAATTTGTTCTCTGCCAATCTCAGCAGCAAATTTATGAATGATGACAGGAAACTGTTGGAAGAACCAGTAAACTGGCTAAAACATCATCTTTGTTGCCCTAGCAATGCCTCTAGGGCTTCCGATGGTGGACTGTGCATTTCCGGGCACAGTTTACTTATCATGCCACTGTCAACTGCGTGAATAGGACTGGGGATAAGACGCTTGCTCCAAACATTACAGTAACAAATGGAGGTTCGCAAGGAGCAAGGACTTCAAATCAGAGTTAGAATGACCAATGCATTTATTAGTTTAATGAGCACCTACTATAGGGTAAGGCACCCTTAGTGGAGCCAGAGATACATTTCAGAAAAATGTTGATTATTAGATTGTATGGACAGAGGCACAGCACAATCCCTGCTCCTATAGAGCTTTCATTCTATCAGGCAGAGACAGACAATTAATAAAGCCATTAAGTGGAATATATCTTTCGTTAGATGGTGACATACATTATGGAGAAAAATAAGGCAGAGAAGGGAACTAGGAAGTGCCCCAGATGGTGGGCAGCTTTGCAGTTGTCTGGGGTGGTCAGGAAAGATGTCACTGAGAAAGTGACATTTGAGTAGAGTCTTGAAGAAAGTGAGGAAGCAAGCCATAAAGGTATTTAGGGGAAGAGTGTTCCAGGCAGAGGGCTTCCTAGTGCAAATGTCCTGAGGTACACGCAGAAGCAAGGAGCTGGTATGGCAGAAGCAGGAAACAGTGGTGGGACAATAGCAGTGGGATGAAGGGAGAAAGCAGGCAGTGGTGGGGTAGGAAACCATGTCAGTCTTTGTAGGCCATTGTAAGGACTGGGCTTTGACTGTGAGTGAAATAAGGGGTCATTGAGGGTTTCAGCAGAAATGCCGCTTGACCTAATAATAAGGTCAAGAATAATTCAAAGTGGTGAAAGAATGGAAGCCCAGCCAAGAAGCTACTGCAGTAATCCAGGTAAGCAATGATGGCTTGGACTGGGATGGTAGCAGTGAATGGGTAAGAAGTGGTTGGATTCCAGCTAGGTTTTGAAGTAGAATCATTAGGATCTACTAACAACTTGGAAGTAGAGGAGACAAGGGTGACCTTAAGATTTTAGACTCATAACTAGAAATCTCGTGCTAAAGTGGCTCGAAGTATTATCCAAAGGTATTTTTAGTCAAATAGACAGACTTTAGAGTCTCTGACACTCAAACATCATTCACCTAATCTATTCTATAGGTACTAAAGAATGTACCATGCTGGACAATCTGGAAGATGGCCGAATAGGAACAGCTCCAGTCTCCAACTCCCAGCACGAGCGAAACAGAAGACCAGTGATTTCTGCATTATCAACTGAGGTACTGGGGTCATTTCACTGGGGAGTTTGGACAATCGCTGCTGGGCAGCTGCTGCAGCCCGACCAGCGAGAGCTGAAGCAGGGCGAGGCATGGCCTCACCTGGGAAGCGCAAGGGGGAAGGGAATCCCTTTTCCTAGCCAGGGGAACTGAGACACACAACACCTGGAAAATCGGGTAATTCCCACCCCAATACTGTGCTTTAAGCAAACGGGCACACCAGAAGATTATACCCACACCTGGCTGGGAGGGTCCCACGCCCACGGAGCCTCCCTCATTGCTAGCACAGCAGTCTGCGATCTAAC
>NW_016813156.1:96389-104905 GCF_001698545.2 Rhinopithecus bieti
GGGGGAGGGATAGCATTGGGAGTTATACCTGATATAAATGACGAGTTGATGGGTGCTGACAAGTTGATGGGTGCAGCACACCAACATGGCACAAGTATACATATGTAACAAACCTGCATGTTATGCCCATGTACCCTAGAACTTAAAGTATAAAAAAAAAAAAAAAAGAATGTACCATGCTAAAATCCTCCAGTCTAGCTTCATAGTACCTGATGCCTTCCACCCATTCATTCATTTGTTCATTCATTTGTTTGTTCATTTATTCACTCACTCATCCATTCTCTTACTCATTCCACTCATCAACTATAGCTCAGCTGTCTGCCAACAGCTCCCTGTTCCTTGAGATATAGAGGAGGTTTATTTGAGCAGCCCCTTTCCATGGTATGTGAAAGTCCAACATCTCCTCCAAATTCCAGGGGACTTAGGTTCTTCTGGCCTCCTCTGTATCCTGGACACCAGCTTCATCCATTCTGTCATGGTGCCTTTATACCAAATTTTCTTTGGTATAAGTATATACCAAATATACTTACACCAATATTCTTTGGTATAAATCCTGGTAGAGTCCAGGACTCTGATGGTTTGGGATAGAGCCTTCATTTCTTCACTTTTCTCCTCCACCTTTTCTAGAAGAAAAAAAATTCCTTGTTGTCTTCTTCATAGCAGTTTAGGGACATGTTTTTAGCTTAAGCTTGGTATCCACCCCCAAGACCCTATCACAGAGAAATCATGTTCTTGTTAGAGCAATCTAAGAGGGTCTAGCCAAAGTGTGTTTGAACATTTTTTAAAGACTCCTTTAGCTGCTGGTTGTAGAATGGATTGAAGATGGGTAAAGTGTATGACACCCATAACCCTTCATCATCTCTCACTACGTGGTTGTCTGGATTTCCTTTGTGCTGCGCTCTGTTAGAATTGTTTTACAGTAGTGCTACTTGTGGTCCAATTGTACAGTTTAGTTGAATAGCTATTACAGCTTTTACTTTGCTCTCTTTAACCTTGGGACCCAGAAATGGGGCTACACAGAAAAGGAGCAGAGTTACAATCATCATGCTCTAAACAGAACCGCCTTCCCCCCACACCTACCTCCCAGGTACTACAGGTGTTTTGTTGAGACAAGCTTGTTTTACCTGGCATCTTCTTCCCCAAGGATGAGTACTCCCTTGAGGTCCTCAGTTCTATAGTCAATGGTCAGCAAACCCACCCCACCTATTTGCAGATGTGCCCAGACAAGTCTGACTCTTATATAGGTTCCAACTAGAATCTGTAAGTATTATGAATAAGTTTCTTCCATATAATTCGACCCCAAATGGATGACATTTAATATTGATCTTGAGTAAAATTACTTTCGTATGGAAAAGATTAGTTAAGTAAATTATGTGTAATAATTGGTTTGTTATTTTTAGTCTCCATACTCAAATCAGTGCCCTTAGAAAAGAGTTTCCAAATGTATCTGTCATTGACAATAAAAGAAGCCAGGATGTGACTGTGAATGTGCATCACTCATTGTTAATTTAGGCAGGTATCTGATGGAAATGTCCTGATCAAGTCATAGTACTGTTGATTTGTGTACAATGTGGAGAACATGATGTGTGTTGCTGGTTAGAGTACACTGAGACCAGCAAAAGTTTGTCAGACTTCTTTGCCACAGTGTCAGGTAGAGGCTTTTAAAAAAAAAGTGGGAGGAAAAAGTGCTGTGAAAGTTACTAAAGGAAAAAATTGAAAGTATTTTATTACCTATAAAATGTAATATTTTATTACCTATACAAAGAATAAGAATGATAAATGAATAACAATATAAATTTGCAAATTGCATAAAAGGTGTCATTTTATGTAATATAACACATAATCGTAATTAATATAAAATCTTTATTGATCACAAGATTTTTCTGGCTCACTTTCCTGCAAATTAATTTATTAGTTCATCAAAGTGTATATATTTAATAACTTTATTTTTAATTGATATAATTGAAAATGATGTCAATTACTCTTTGCAAATGCAAGATTGTAAATAATTTCTGAACATTTTTAATTTTGCAAAGTATCTTTCTGTTGACACACTGTTTCTAGAGCTGTTAAGATTATTTTATGATTTGTGACAATACTAGGATACATATTAATAAGTCAATTCAAAATATAAACGTTAGTACATCTAGAACTGATGATAGTTTCAGAACAATTTTTCTAAAAAGATTTAACTCTTCATACAAATCAGTTTCACCTAAGTTTGAATTAAATTTTAATTGGAAATGAATACAGTAACATTTTAATGTTTCCTCTGACAGTTTCTGCTCCAAATTCTTGTGGAGGCAGTTTAAGATACAGAATTTAAAACCCCCATTTATGCACTCTATGATGTATCTTCAATACACAAAAAATATTTAAAAATTGTCTTCTTCACTAATAATTGGTTCATACAAAGCTTGGGATGAAAATAGTACTCTTTTCTATCAAATGTGATAATGTTTAAATTTAATTTTGGTTTCTAAGGTTGCATATATTTGCTTTGCAACATTACGCCAGTGTTCAAAACTGGAGATCCTGTGAAGAATTACTGTGACTCCCTGATATATCATTGCAATGCCCATGTGTATGCTTCTATTTTGTTATAATTTGCTGACAAAGGTCACTGATTGAGAGCCAGCAATTTGATCTTGGTACTTAGTCCAGAAAATTAATATCTGTCCCATGTTGCAGGGATGGGCTCTGGAGGAGGATGGGCAAGCAGGCCTCCCACCAAATATCTCATTGTTGCTCCCACGCAGAGCCCCTTCTTTCTCCTTTGGCTATGTCCACTGCTGCCATTGCTGCTGTTGCTTCTGCTGCCTTTGTTCCAGCTGCCAGTGTTGCCAGGTCCTGCCAGCTACTTTGGGGCCTGGCACTCTAGACTGCCCTGAGACATACACATGTGCTCTAGGCTGCATGGCCAGTTACTCAGAACCAGAGCTGCCACTGTGTCAATGAGTGTGTGTGTTGCTTCCTGCTGGACCTCGGCTATTCACATGCATGCTCCATTGTCGCGTTGCATTTCACTGACAAAACACAAGTTTGAAGATAAAATTATCAAGAATTGTAAGACAGCAACAGCAGAGCATTAAACTAAGCACGGGATCCCCTTGAGAGTGGAGCCCTCTCCAACTGCACAGATTGTGTGATTGTGAAACTGGCCCTGGTGCCACAGCACATAAAACAACTCTACAATTGCAGGGTGAATAGGGAGGGGAAGAGCAAGGGAGACTTTGGTGCCCAAAAATATCTCACACACGAGATATCCAAAACCATAGCTCCTGATCGCCCAGGTCCTCCAAACCTGTTCCTTTGACAGGATTCCCCATCTCAGTAAGTGGCAACCTGATTTTTATAGTTGCTCAGGCCCAGATCTTGGAGTTCAATGCCACTTGTCTCTCATACACATCAGCAGCATATCTGATGACTTCTCATCTCTTCTACTGCTCCTGTTCTGCTCTGGTGGTTGGGGTTATGGAATAGCCTCTGCATTGATTTCCATGCTTCTTTTCTTAACCCCGTATTAGGCAGGGTTGTCCAGAGAAACAGAAACAATAGGATATATATAGATAAATATACAGGAGATTTATTATAAGGAGCTGGCTTATGTGGTTATGGAGGCTGAGAAGTCCGGTGATCTGCCATCTCCAAGCTGGAGACCCAGGAAAGCTAGTGATGTAGTTACAGTCTTGAGTCTAAAGACCTGAAGACCAGAAGAACTGGTAGTGGATGTTCTAGTAGAAGTCCAAAGTCCTGAGAAACAGGTATGCTGATGGTGTAAGTTCCACTCCAAGTCTCAGTCCAAGGACAGAAGAAACTTGACATCCTATCTCAGGAAGTCAGGCAGAGAGAAAGAGAATTCTCCTTTCTACCACTTTTTGATTCTATTCAAACCCTCGACAGATTAAATGATTCTCACTCACATTGGGGAGGACACTCAGCTTTACCCACTTCACAGATTCAAATGCTAATCTCATCTGAAAACATTCAGAGACACATGCAGAAATAATGTTCAGCCAAATTTGGGCACCTTGTGCTCTAGCCAAGTTGACATACAAAATTAACCACCTAGAATGTCCCTCACCTAGAATTGTCCCTCACCTAGAATTGGACCTGACCTAGAGAAACCACTCAGTAAATACTCATGAGATGAATGAGATAGGACTCTTAAGTGTGGCTGCTCTTATTAAGGGCATATTCTGATCTCTTGGGATTAGATAACTTCTCAGAATTACTTTGGGCAAGCACAAAGGGTTGTGCTTTCAGGCTAGGACCATGGTCTATGAAGTACGGCCCATGCACCAAGAGGTGTCAGAGACACTTTTCCACTGTGTTGACATTGACCTGATAGTTCACATACAATGGTGGGTAAACTGCTGATGACATAGTAGAAGTGAAAGCACTGGCATCACACTGAACTATGAGGCATTGTGCCCAATGCCTTCTTCACCATGCGCTCATATAAAAAACTTAACGGTTTCAGTTCAGAATGTTCTTGACGTAAAAATTAACTATATTAAATCTCAACCCTTGGATCAATAACTTTAATATTTGGTGTTATGAAATGGTAAGTATGCATAAAACACATTTGCTGTATACCAAAGTATAATGGTTGTTTTGAAGGAAAGCTCTCGTCAAACTGAACTGCAAGCCGGACTGGTCATTTTCTTTAGGGAAAACCATTTTTTGTTTTTAGAGTGACCGTCTTAGTCTGTTCAGACTGCTACAACAGGATACCATAAACTGGGCAGGTTACAAACAATGGAAATCTATTTCTTACGGTTCTGAAGGCAGGGAAGTACAGATCAAGGGGCTGGCACTTTCAATGTCTGGGGAGGGCCCATTTGCTGGTCCCTAGCATACTGCCTTCTTGCTGCTCCCTTACGTGGTGAAAGGGTACAAGGCAGCTCTCTGGGGCCTCTTTTATAAGAGCATTAATTCTATTCATGAAGGCTTTTCGCTCATGATCTAATCACCTCCCAAAGGCCCCACCTGCTAATATTATCACACTGGTGATTGGGTGTCAACATATTAATTTTGGAGGAATGCAAACATTCAGACCATAGCACTGACATAGAAATTGTGTTTTTTTAGATTTGAATATTTGGCGGACTTTTCTAGAAAATGAATAAAGTGAAGCTGTCATTTCAAGAAAAATAGCTGCCAGTATTTGTTGCCAATTATAAAATTTGAATTTTCAAGTGACAAGTAGAATTTTGGAAAACTTGTGTTCACCACAGTAAGTTTGATAATTTTCCAATACTTAACAACTTTTTAAATAATATCAATGGTATATTATTTACATACATACTGTGTGTGTACATATATAAACTTGTATACATGTACAACATTATGTAACAACATTTGGAAGATCTATATAACTCAGCAAACCAATATTTGCCAAATGACCACTCTATTATAATATCATACATGGGAAAAGATCCATTCCAATTATGCAATGGACCAATGGATTTTAACGTAAGAGAGTATGAAAACTTTGTTAATTTTGTTTCAGATTCCATACTGCAACTCAACTTTAGGACACTACCACTTGTCAAGCTCTGATGTGGTATCAAAGAAGAATATCCACAATTATCTTAAAAAGCTGTTAAAACATCTGTCCCTTTCCATATGACCCAGCCATCGCATTACTGGGTATATACCCAAAGGATTATCAATCATGCTGCTATAAAGACACATGCACACCTATGTTTATCGCGGCACTATTCACAATAACAAAGACTTGGAATCAACCCAAATGTTCATCAGCGACAGACTGGATTAAGAAAATGTGGCACATATACACCGTGGAATACTATACAGCCATAAAAAAGGATGAGTTCGTGTCCTTTGTAGTGACATGGATGCAGCTTGAAACCATCATTCTCGGCAAACTATTGCAAGAACAGAAAACCAAACACCCCATGTTCTCACTCATAGGTAGGAATTGAACAATGAGATCACTTGGACATGGGAAAGGGAACATCACACACTGGGGCCTATTCTGGGGTGGGGGTAGAGGGGAATTATAACAGGTAAATTCCGAGTTGATGGCTGCTGATGAGTTGATGGGTGCAGCACACCGACATGGCACATATATACATATGTAACAAACCTGCACGTTGTGCACATGTACCCTAGAGCTTAAAGGATAATAATAATAAAAAAAAGTAATTAAAAAAAGAAAATAACATTGGTATTTTGATAATGATTGCATTGAATCTGTGTATTGTTTTGGGCAGTATGATCATCTCAGTATTAACTTTTGTGATCCGTAAGTATGGGATGTCTTTCCGTTTGTTTGTATCATCTTTAATTTCTTTCATCAGGGTTTGTAGTTTTTCCTGTAGAGATCTTTTCTGTGCTGGGTTAAATTTATTCCTAAGTATCTTTTTTTTGTAGCTATTGTAAATGGGGTTGCCTGCTTGATTTGTTACTTAGCTAGATAATTATTGTTGTATAGAAACACTACCGACTTTTGTATGTTGATTTTGTATTCTACAACTTTACTGAATTTGTTTATGAGTTCTGAGAGATTTTTGGTGGAGTCTTTGGCTTTTCTTTTTAAATATAAGATCATGTCATCTGCAAAGGGACAACTTGACTCCCTATTTTCCAATTTGGGAGCCTTTTATTCCTTTCTCTTGCCTGATTGCTCTGGCTAGGATTTCCAGTACTATGTTGAATAGGAGTCCTGAAAATGGGCATCCTTGTCTTGCTCTAGTTATTAGAGGAAAGGATTTCAACTTTTCCCCATTCAGTATAATGTTAGCTATGGGTTTGTCATATATGGCCTTTATTATTTTGCGGCATGTTTCTTCTATGCTTAGTTTGTTGAGAGTTTTTTTTCTTTTATCATGAAGGGATGTTGAATTGTATAAAATGCTTTTTCTGCGTCTATTGAGATGAGAATATGGTTTTGCCCTTCATTCTCTTGATGTGGTGTATCATGTTTATTGATTCATGTATTTGAATGATACTTGTGTCCCTGGTATAAATCCCACTTGATGATGGTATATTATCTTTTTGATGTGCTGTTGAATTCAGTTTGCTGGTATTCTGTTGAGGAGTTTTGAGTCTACATTTATAAGGGATGTTGGTCTGTAAGTTTCTTTATTTGTCCTGTCCTTGTCTGGTTTTTGTGTCTGGGTAATTCTGGCCCTATAGAATGAGTTGGAGAATTCTTGCCTCTTCACTTTTTTTGGAATAGTTTGAGAAGGATTAATTCTTTATCAGTTATTCGTTATAAGTTTGGAAGACTTTGTCAGTGAATCCTTCCAGTCCTGGGCTTTCCCTTTGATGGAAGAGTTTTTATTACTGATTCAATCTTGCAACTTGTTATTGGTCTGTTCAGTTTTTTTATTTCTTCCTGATTCAGTCTCTGTAGGTTGTAGGTTACCAGGCATTTATTCATTTCCTCTAGGCTTTGAAATTTGTTAGTGTATCATTGTTCATAAAAGTCTCTGATGACATTTTGTATTCCTGAGGTATGAGTTGTAATGGCTCCTTTTTCATTTCTTACTTTGCTTATTTGGGTCTTCCTTTTTGTTTAGATTTCTATCTAAATTTTGTTTATCTTTTGAAGAGTCATTTTTTTTTTTTTTTTTGCTTCATTGATCCACTGTTTATTTTTTGGTCTTTATTTCATTCTCTTCTGACCTTTATTATTTCTTTGCTTCTTTGGTTTGATGTTTGGTTTGTTCTTACTTTTCTAGTTCCTCAAAGTACATTGTTAGATCATTTATTTTAAATCTTTTGACCTTTTTGCTATAGGCTTATTGCTATAAACATTTTTAGTATTGCTTTTGCTGTATCTCATGGGTTTTAGTATGTTGTGTTTACATTTTCATTTGTTTCAGGAATTTTTGATTTTCATATTAATTTCTTCACTGACCCATTGATTGTACAGGAACTTGTTTCATAGTCATGTATTTAGTAGTTTCCACAGTTCTTATTGGTATTGACTTCTCTTTTATTCCATTGTGGCCTGAGAAGATACTTGATATACTTTCAATATTTAAAATTTGTTGAGATTTGTTTTGTGGCCTAACATATGGCCTATCTTGGAGAATGTTCCATGTGTTGATAAGAAGAATGTGTATTCTGCAGTGTTGGCTAAAATGCTCTGTAAATAGCTGTTAGGTCCATTTGGTCTAAAGTGCGGTTTAAATCCAGTGTTTCTTTGCTGATTTTCTGTCTAGATGACCTGTCTAATGCTGAGTTGAAGTCTCCCATTACTATTGTATTGGAGTCTCTCTCTTTAGATCTAGTAACATTTGCTTTAGGAATCTGGGTGCTCCAGTGTTGGGTGCATATGTATTTAAAATTATTATTTTATTTTGCTGGATTGATCCTTTCATCAATAGATAATGACCTTCTTTGTCTTTTAAAACTCTTTTTGGTTTAAAGTCTGTTTTATCTGATATAAATATAGCTCTTCCTTCTTGCTTTTGATTTTGTTTATGTGGAGTATCTTTTCCATCTCTAAGTTTATATTGGGTTTTATAGGTAAAGGG
>NW_016813156.1:105336-120724 GCF_001698545.2 Rhinopithecus bieti
TCCTTCCTTCCTTCCTTCCTTCCTTCCTTCCTTCCTTTCTTTCTTTTCTTTCTCTCTCTCTTTTCTCTTTCTCTTTCATTGTGTTGTTGTACTTGTCACTTGTTTGTTTAGTAACTTTTCTGAACAAATTTTGTGAAGTCTTTGTTATGTCTAGCCACTGAAATCTCCATTTTGTTAGTTTAGTTGTGAGGTAGTGATTTGACAGAAATTTCCTTAAATGCCTTAAATAACAACAAAAAAATCTAGCATTTGCAGATGGGCTATGTGTGTGTTTTGGAAGACACTTTCCTCAGCCAGGCAGTTTATAGCTCTGCCTTTACCTTCATTCACTTCTGGCTTGCACAGGGTCTGTAGGTCAGTCATAGATGAGAGGCTAGGTTCTCAGGTCTTTTTTTGATACTGCATCATTCCTGGGTGTGAGTGTTGCCTTCTAAATTCCCAGAAATATATGCTACCTTTTCAAAGCCCTTATTTCCCAAGGCATCTTATTCCCTGGCTTTTCCTACCAGAGTAGTTCGTGGTTTGCCCCAACTCTTATCTTTTGCCCCAGGTGGCAGCAGCTCATACATTTGCCTTGGAATATTTTCTACTGATGTACCCTGAGTAGACTCAGCTCTGGGAGAATTTCATGTTAAGTGAAATAAAGGCAAGTCCCTTGAGCCACTTATTCAGGGAGACATTGGGCAAAACAACTACAGTTCTTTGAGAATGAGGTTTGTTCTGCTCCCTTCATACTAAGATCCTACCTTAATAATGTGGGCTATTGTTTTCTCCCCACATTACTGGGGAGCCTGCAGAGCTAGAGGGTAGAAGATGGAGCTGAAATAAATTAAAGCACCACAAAGCTGTCTTTCATAGAGGCAGGTTTTTTTTTTTTTTTTTTCTTTGATTAGGCATTCATCTGGTTACTGTAAATTTTGCATTAGTATTCAGAGTTCTGACAAAACTAATTCTGACAGTTTTGCCAATTTATTTGTGGTTTTTATGGAGGAACACACTTTTGCAGTTTCGTTTTCCACCCATTTGAACTGGCATCATTTTCCAGTTTGCTGACTTTTGTTCTGATCTTTATTACAGATGTTCCTTTACTTACAATGGGATTACATCCTTATAAGCCCATCATAAATTGAAAATATCATAAGATGAAAATGCATTGAGTACACCCAACCTACTAAAATCCTGGTTTAGCCTAGCCTACCCTAAACATGCTCAGAACACTTACATTAGCCTACATCTGGGCAAAATCATCTAACACACAGCCTATTTTATAATAAAGTATTGAATATCTCATGTAATTTATTGAAAATTCTACTGAAAGTGAAAAATAGAATGGCTGTATAAGTAGTCCAAGTATGCTTTCTACTAAATGTATATTACTTTTGCACCATTGTAAAATAAAAAAGTTGTTAAATTGAACCTTTGTGAATTAAGAACTGTCTGTATTTTCTTTCTTTTTCTGCTTTGGTTTTAGTTTGCTTTTTTTTCCCCCTAAGGTGAAAGTTAAGGTTATTTAATTGTTTGTTTCTTCTCAGTGCACAAGTTTCCCTCTAAAGAATGGTTTGATGGTAACCCCCAAATTTTGATATGTGTATATTCATTTTCATTTGGTTCAAAATGTTTTCTTATTTCCCTTTTGATTTCTTCTTTGACCCATGGACTATTTTGAAGGATGTTATTTAGTATCCAAATCTTTAGGAATTTTCTAGATAATTTTATTAATTTCTAATCTAACTTTTTTTTTTTTTTTGCTGTTGGAGAACATGTTTGTATGACATAAGTCATTTAAAATGTAGATAGATTTATGTTATGGCCCAGAATATAATTAATCTTGGTAAATGTTTCATGTATACATGAAAAGTATGAGCATTCTACTGTTGTCTGGAGTGTTCTATATCAATTAGGTTGTTTCTATTATGTCTTCATAGTTAAAGCAGATTTCTTTTAGACAGCATAGGGTTGGATCTTGTTTATTTGTTTTTTTCTAATCTGAAAATCTCTGCCTTCTGATTGGGGTGTTTATACGGAATGTGATCATTGACATGGTTTCATTTAAATCTATCATTTTGTGATTTGCTTTTAATTTGTTCTATTTTTGTTTCATTTTTTTCTTCTTTTTTGACAGTTTTTAGATGAATTGAGGATTTGTTATGATTTCACTTTATCTCCTTTTCTTTCTCATTAAGTATAATTCTTTGTTGCATTATTTAAGTGGTTGCTTTTGAGTTTCATCTTTAACAATATAGTCTACCTTCAATACTACTTGATGCCCAGTATAAGAACTTTGCAGCAGGACACTTCCATTTCAATCCTCCAAACTTCTCTGCTATTGTCTTACAATTTACTTCTACAATTTACATAAATCCCACAATATATCAATATTAATTTTGCTTTAAATTTCAACTATCTCTTTAACTTTAAAGAGATTTAAATAATAAGAAAATTACCTATCTAGTTAGAATTTCTGATACAATTTATTTACTTGGTGAGGACCCAAGTATCCATCTGGTATTATTCTCCTTCTGCTTAAAGGATAATTTCCTAAAATTTCTCATAGTGCAAGTCTGCTAGTGATAAATTCTTTCAGCTTTTGTATGCTTGAAAAAGTTGTATTTTACCTCCTTTATTAAAAGATATTTTTCTTGGGCAAAGAATTCTAGATTTACTCTTCCTGTACTTTCCAGATATTGCTCCACTGTCTTCTAGGTTGCATTGTTTCTGATAAGACATCTTTATCTTGTTTTTCTGTAAATAATGTGCCTTTTGTGCAGGGTATTTTTTTAAAACTTTATCTTTTATCAGTGGTTTTTAGCAATTTGATTATGATGTCTTGGTGTAGTTTTCTTCATGTTTCTTGTGTTTGATGTTCATTGAGCTTATTGGATCTGTGGGTTTGTAGCTTTTACATTTGGAAAATATTTAGTGTCCTTTTGTACAAATTCTATCATTCTGTCATTTCTAGGTTAATGTAAATTAATTGTTTTTTTCTCATCGTGGGTTATATTTTCCTGCTTTGTTTTATTCCAGGTAATTCTCTATTATATGCCACATAGTGTGAATTTTGCCCTGTAGGGCGTCACATATTTCTGTATTCCTATGAATATTCTTGATCTTTGTTTTGGAATGCAGTGAAATTACTTAGCAACAGTTTGATTCTTTGGGGTCTTGCATTTAAGGTTTGTTTAGCTGTATCAGAGCAGCATTTTGTCTACCATTAATTTTCCCCACTACTGAGGCAAGGCCCTTCTTAGTGCCTAATCCAGGGCCCCATAAGTTATACAGTTTTCTGCTCTGGTTGTTGAAATGAGACAGTCTTATGTGATCAGGTCTTATGTGAGCAGCTCTCATCCAGGTCTTATGTGAGCAGTGGCCACTGTTCCCCTCTAATGCTTTCAAGTTGTTCTTCCCCTAGCCTTGGACAGCCACACACACATGGGCTGCTCAGTATTCATCTGAGTACTTGAAGATGCCTCTGGAAGATCTCTGAAGTTAACCTCCCATGCTACTCTGTCCTCTGCAGGGCTCCCCAACCCCTGGGACCCAGACTGGTATCCATCCATGGCCTCTTAGGAAATGAGCCACACAGCAGGAGGTGAGGGAGGGGTGTGCAAGCAAACATTATCACCTGAGCTCTGCCTCCTGTCAGATCAGCGGCAGCATTAGATTCTCATAGGAGCTTGCACCCTATTGTGAACTGCACATCGAAAACTCATCCCCCGCCCCAATCCCCTGTTCATGGGAAAATAGCCCTCCACAAAACTGGTTTCCGGTGCCAGAAATGTTGAGACCACTGCTCTACAGTACTTTGCCCTGTGAACCTTGGTTTACCTAAACTCCCAACTCCATCTCCTCAATTCAGAGACAGTCTATACTTGGGTTTTTTTTGTCCTTGCTCCATTACTTAGAATCTTTACGTAGCCCAGAAAGACTAAAATATATGCCATCTGGCCCTTTACAAAAAAAGTTAGCTGACCCTGATAGTAAGCTGATGCAAGTGCAGGGCTCATTTCATTTATTTATCTTCTCTTGGGGATTACTGTTGTTTATTGCCTTATGTCTAATGTCTCAAGAGTTGTTGTTGTATATAGTTTTTTATCTGTCTGTATTTTTATTTATTTTTTTTTAAAGCTCAGGTGGGATGGTAAATCTGATCTTTGTTAACTCCATCTTGGTTTAAAGTGAATGACTCCAATATAGTTATATGTAATAAAACACATTTTAATGTTAACATGTAGCGGGTTCATTGATTTGTTAAATGAATTAAAAATAAATGTTTAAAATTTTCTCTTTTTAGTTTGCAATTTGGTAAACATCAATAGATCGAACTCATATAAATAAAAGCTCTTTGTAGATCTTCAATAGGCTTTTGAAAAAATTGATATAAATTATTATTATTATTATTTTTTGACACAGAGTCTCACTCTGTTGTCCTTCCTGGAGTGCAGTGACGTGATCTTGGCTCACTGCAACTTCTGTCTCCCGGGTTCAAGCAATTCTCCTGCTTCAGCCTCCTGATATAAATTATTTTTAAGATCAGTTTTGGTTTCCAGAAAAATTGAGTAGAAAGTACAGAGACTTCCTATATATTCCTCATAACCCTCATCCCAGCCTCCCCTGTAATCATCATCTTGCATCAGTATGACACATTTGTTACAATCAATGAAACAGCACTGATACAGTATCCGACAAAGCACATAATTTACATTAGAGTTTGCTTTTGTGTTGAACATTTTATGGATTTTTACAAACATATGATGACATGTATCCAACATTGTACAAAATAATTTCACTGTCCTCAAAATTCCCTGTGTTCTTCCCATGTACTCCTCTCTTACCCTAAACCCCAGGAAACCATTGATCTTTTTACAGTCTCTATAGTTTTGTCTTTTCCAGATGTTACATACTTGGAATCATACAGTAAGTAGTCTTTTTGGATTGGCTTCTTTTACATAAAATATGCATTTAAGTTTCCTCTACCTTTTCATGGCTCAATAACTCATTTCTTTTTATCATTGAATAATATTTTATTGTATGAATATATCACAATTTACTTATCTCTCTATCTATTGAAGGATATCTTGGATGCTGTCAAGTTTTTTGCAATTGTAAATAAAAGCTGCTATATACATTCATGTGATCTTCAGTAGTTTTAAGAGTGTAAAGGGTGTTACAACCAAAATACTTTAGGATCACTAAGCTAGGGACAGTATTTCTCAGGAGAGGAGCAAAATTATTTTTCTTTGCTCCAGTTCCCACATGTGCTTTTACTGATTATTTAGTAGATTCATTTGGTAAATATTAATTGACTTTCTCCTCTGTGGAACATGTTGTGCTAAGAACAGGACATATAATGGTGAGAAAAACCAGAAATGCCTTGGAAGAACTTACAGTTCATTTAGGGAGGGAAGCATTAATCAAATAGTACAAAATTGAAATCACCACTAGGCCAAATGCAAATAAAGAGAGGTATATAGTGTCAAGGGAATCCGTAATGAAAAATTTGACCTGGGCAGAAAGGTCAGGGAAAGTTTCCCTGTAGCATAATAATTACACTCAAAGCTAAGAGATGGCAAGGAATTAACTTGGTGAAGAGGGGAAGAAACAGGAAATATTAACAGGCTATGTTCACTACTCCCTTTGGCTTATCAGAGGCTGACTGTTTAGTCCTTTTTTGTCCTCTTCTTCCTTCTCTGTCTATTTCTCCTCAGTCTCTTCCTCTTCCTTCTTTCTCCTTCTTTTCCTCTTCCCATCCTTTGTCCTTTGTTTATTTGCGATAAATATTCAAGATTTTCTAGCTTAATGAGCAGACACTAGAGTTTTTGTGTATAGGATGTTGTTTTAGTCTGCTTTGTGCTGCTATCATGGAATACCACACATTGGTTAACTTGTGATGAGCAGAAATGTATTTTCTCACAGCTCTGGAGTCTGGGAAGTCCAAGGTCAAGGTACCAGCATCTGATGAGGGCATTCTTGCTGTGTCCTCACATGACAGAAAGCAGAAAAGAAAGAAGGCAAAAGGGGTCTAATCTGACCTTTTATAGCAGGATTAATCCCACCATGAGGGGAGCTCTCATGGCCCAATCTCCTCACAAACTTCCCACTACCACACTGCAACCACATTTCTACATGAGTTTTGGAGGGGACAAACATTTGAACCATAGCAGATGTTCATAGGCAACTCTATAAAAATTTAAAAAGGATGTCCTTTGCTTGCTTGTATAAGCTGACCCCTTTTAGAAAGAAAAGTTAAGATTTTAGGATTTTGATCATGCTTGGCTTATTGGTGGGAGTGGAGAGGTGACAAAGGATGAAAGAAGGGGAAAAAGCTGGGATCAATCAGATCATTAATGAAGGCACTTCTGTCAAGAAAATTTAATTTCAGTGCTTGAATCATTGACCTACCAAAACAACTAAATGTCATGTGTATTTGCATTTTAAACACACTTGGACTCTCTACCCTAATGGAGAATATGAGGGTGCATAGTGTTAATGTCACACAAAAAGGCAACATATTTCTACAGTTATACTCACTGTGGCATTGCACCAATATTAGCTGTAAATTTCAGAGTTGCAAACAAGAGTAGCAAGCCCTTTGGCTTCTTAGCTCTGTAATTAAACATCAGGCAGTTGGTTTGGCTGGGATATGTGACCTTTCCAAATGAAGTAGAGCTCGAGCTTAATTGTAAACCTAATTTGTCTTTCTTATCAATGAAGAAACAGGCAGAAACTAAAAGGCCAAAACAAGACACCTCCTCTACTGGAATTGTTAAAAGCTGTTGTTCCATAATTACTGTGACTAAGACAATAAACGGACTATTGAAGTTGACAGAAACATTACATCCATGTGGCTGGATTTCTGCGGGCCTTTTCTGCATGTTTCCAACAAAAGTATAGCATATTTTCACAGAGCAGACAAAAGAGGTTAATAAACTATTATAACTCCAGGAGAGTTATTGTAATGTATTGGGCTAAAGGGATGCATTTAATTTAGGCTTGTTTTGAAATGTAGGAAAACATCACCAAATTGGAGAAATAGTATATTCCCTGTGGGTTGAAAACATATGCACTTTGCACTTAAACTAGGTTACCCTACTAGACTAGACTAGACTAGACTAGACTACTGCAACTGTAATCCAGGTGGTGACCAAAATATAGATAATGATGGAAGGATCTGCATCAGAAGGCATATAAATACTAAATGTGTATGTATTTCATAACAGAATTTCAAACTACGTGAAGCCAAGCCGAAATAAATAAAAAAACACACAAACTATGGTTAAAGATTTTAACACCTGTTTCTCATTAATTGTCAGAATAAGTAAAAGCAATTCTTAGCAAGAGTAATCAGAACAGTGATTACTTCTGCAGGGGTGAAGGAAAGGAGGTTAGCTGAAAAAGGATATTTGGAAATTTTCTGGAGTGATAGAAAGTCCTATATGTTGATATCATTGATGGATGGGTATATGCATTTATAAAAATTCATCAAAATTTACACCTAAAAATCTATACATTTTAATGTAGGTAAAATATGCTCAATATTTAAATTTGAAATAAATTGGTAAGATTTAGTATTAGATATGTTATCTTTGGAATTTCTGTTAGATATCAAAGTGGAGATATCAGAGTGATATGTAAATTGAATATGTGAATCTGGAGCTCAAGGGAGAGGTTGGTACTGGGGTTACATTTTGAAAGTCATTAGTATATAGATGGTATTTAAATCCAAAGGACTGAATGATCCCTTAGGTATTGAAAATGGAGATGACATCTGAGGTCAAAGACTTTAAAAGCCATGCCAACTCTTAGAATTTGGGACAATAAAGATAAATCAGTAAAGAATATTAAGATTAATCAACTAAAGAGATAGGAGTAAAACTGGGAGGATATAGAAGTCAAATTAAGAAATTGTTTCAAAGAGGACAGAATGATTATGTCAAATTCTGTTGAGAAATACAGTAAGATGAGTACTAATTACTTGTTTCAGTTTTTTTCGGTTTTCCAAGATGGAAGTCATTGGTGAGTTTGTAAGAGAAGACACATAAAAATAGAATGCAAGCCTGATTTGGCTGGGTTAAGAAAATATCTGATGAGGCAATGAGTATAGAAAACTCTTTCAAGAAAATGTGTGTCTATGTTGCTTAAATGAGATGCATAATTGCTTCTTATATTTGAGCAATGCTGTGGGCCTTGAACACTATTATTTAGGGAGAATATACCAGAGAATGATGATGTTGAAAGAGAACACAGGAACCATCTCCTCCAGTGGTTTTTAACAGGGGGTTAAGAAAATCCATATAGCTGACCCTCAAGATAGGATTAAATGAGGACACATAGTCACTCTGAGCATAATACTTCAGAACCTTTTCATAATGATATTTTAAAACATTTTAAAACATTTTTAAGCATTGTTTAACTTTATTTGGAGAAGAAACAGAACTCTGTTCTGCATGTGGGAGAATGGATTACTATTGGTCATTGTTAGACTTCCCTCTTTTGAACCAAATAGTTTAGGAATGACCCAATGTGGTTAGCTCATGGGTATAAAATACCTTTATAAATCACACTCTTTATTAAGAACCTCACTTCTATACCCTAAGTAGCTTACCAAAATGTTCCTTCTAAACACATGTTATTCTCTCATAGAAAAATTCTGATAGATCCATATTTTTGGTTAGGATATAAATTCAACTCCATATAACAGAGACAAAATAACAATGGCATAAATGAAATAATTTATTTCTCTCTTACATAAAATTCTGTGCTGGTATAGCAGCTTCGTATTTTAAGATCACTGGAGGCCCAGGCTCCTTCTCTCTTGTTGTGTGGTGGTGTTGTCATCCATATGGCCCAAGATGACTCACCCTCATGTTTGTATTCCAGCCAGTGGCAATGGGGAAAGAGGAAGGAGTAGGTGTGCTCTTTTGTTTAGTGGCAGGCAGGACCTAGAGTTTCATACATTACTTTATTCTCATCCCTTTGGCCAGCATCCACCCACACTCAGTCACAAAGGTGCCTAGAGAATATAGTCTTTATTCAGAGTGGCCTTATGCTCAAAACAAATCACTAAAAAAATCACTGTGAAAGACAGAAAGATGGCTACTGATGCAAAACCAGCAGCTGCTGTTCAACTGAGTACCTTACCTATGATGTTTTAGCCTTCCAGTGCTCTCTTAGAGACTGGCACTTGGGCATGTGGTTGGCCTGCCCCTTTCTCTGCATCTATCTTTGGGATCACTACAGGGATAAGGAGGAGGTGCAGGGGTGACCCTACATTAAATCTTCAATAAGTGTAGCATCTCCTTCATTTGTTTCACTGATATGACTTCTGAGCAAGATGCCATTTAAAGTTTCACAAGTTGTGATGGGTAATTTTATGTGTCAACGTGACTGGGTCACAGGGTACCCAGACATTTGGTCAAACATTACTTTGAGTGTGTCTATGAGGATGATTTGAATGAAATGAACATTTGAATAGGTAGATTGGGTAAAGTAGATTGTCCTCCCTAATGTGGATGGGCCTCATCCAATTCGTTCAAGACCTAAATAGAACAAAAGGTCTGATTCTCCTTTCACTTAGAGGAAACACCTCCTGCCTAACTGCCTTGAGTTGGGGCATTGGTCTTTTCCTGCCTCTCAACTCAAACTGAGACATTGGCTCTTCTTGGGTCTCAAGTCCGCTGGCCTTGGGACTAGAACTAAACCACTGGCTCTCCTTGATGGGCAGCTTGCTGACTGCAGATCTTGGGACTTGTCAGCCTCCATAATCACATGAGCTGATGTCTTATAACAAGTCTAATAAATCGCTCTCTCTCTCACCCTCGCTATTGCTCCCAAGCACCCAGCCTCACACACAAACCCTGTTGGTTCTGTTTATCTGGACAATCCACCTGACTAACACGCCAGTTAAAAAACAAACTGGAAGCCACTGATTTAGTCACTATAAGTAACAGATGGTGGAATTGGGGCCCAGAGGCGTTAAGTTGCTCCTACAAGTTAGGTGGGCACAAATTCAGGACTAGATCTAGATCTTCTAATAATCAGTCTAATTTTTGCTCCATAGAATGTTTCCTTGTCTTGCACATCACATTACAGATGGAAATGCACCATGTTTTACCAAAAGGTACATTCACATACTGCTTCTCAAGCATAGTTGATCTTAAGCTTCCTATTATTTGTATAATCTCCATAGAAACTGTAAAATACAAATTCACTTTTCATAGGAAGTTTTTTTTTTTCTAGGCTAAAGTGATGGAAAGATGTGAAAAACAAACCCATCTTGCTATTTTAATGGTCAGCACTGGAACAAAACATCCTTTAAAATCTGTCTGGTAGCTGAATTGGTGATTGAATTCCACGAGCAAATGCCAACATTACCAAAGTGAAAACACAGTGTTAGAACAGAGGAACACTGTAAGCCCTCTGCATTAAGCAGACCAGACTCCAGATTTGATTTGTCAAAGCTCAGAAATAAATTAGTCTCTTGCTGTGGCAGAGTTTATATAAGTAATACTGTGCCCTGTTCTCCCTTGTGTGGGGGTGGAAGGAGAGAGCTGTTAGTATCTCTGAAACAGAATTGAGATGAATCATAACTTCTATGCATACAATGACAATATTTTCTGTACCAAAATTAGGTCAAGTCAGCAATGGCTTTTAGGAAGGAGATAATGTAAAATCTGATAATGGCTGAGGAATTTGTACCAATTATTTTATTTTTGTAGTATCAAAAACCTAGCTTTTTTGAAATATAATGAAAATACCAAATAGTTCATTTAAAGTGTACAATTTAATGGTTTTTAGTATATTCACAATGTTGTGAAACAATCACTACTCTCTAATTCCAAAAAATCTTAATCACCTCCAAAATAAACCCCTTACTTATTAGCACAGATTTCCATTTCCCTCTCTCCCTAGTCCCTGGAAACCAATAACCAACTTTCTGTCTATATGAATTTGTCTATTCTGGACTTTTCACAGAAATGGTTACAACATTTGACCTTTTGTGACTAGCTTCTTTCACTTAACACAATATTTCCTCTAAGAATTTTTTATTTGTATAAATTTATGGGATGTAAGTGTAATTTTGTTACATGGATATATTGCATGGTGATGAAGTCAGGGCTTTTAGTGTATCAATTGCTAGAATAACAAAATCATGCAAATTATAATATCTGCAAGGTTCATCCATGTTGCAGCATGTATCAAAGGATAATTTTTTTTATGACTATGTTAGTTTCCATTGCATGGCTATACCACATTTTATTTGTCGATTCACCAGTTGATGAATTGATGATTTGAATTGTTTCCACTTTTTGGCTATTTAAAATAACATTAGTGTACAAGTTTCTGTGTGGGCATATATTTTCAATTCTCTTAGGTATATGTCCAGTAGTAGAATTTCTGGGTCATATAATAACGGTATGTTTAACATTTGAGGGACTGTTAAACTATTTTTCATAGTGGCTACATCATTTTACATTCCCATCATCAATGTGTGAAGGCTCCAATTTCTCCACATTCTCACCAATACTTGTTATTGTGTGTTTGATTATAGACATCCTAGTTTACATGAAGTGGTATCTTGTGGTTTTAATTTGCATTTCCCTTATCATTAGTAATGTCAAGTACCTTTTAACTTGTTTCCTGACCATTTACCCATTCCCTTGTGAAGTGTCTGTTTAAGTATTTTGTCCTTTTTAAAAACTGCATTGTCTGCCTTTTAAAATACTGAATTCTTGGGGTTCTTTAAATAATTTCTTTGTCTGATGTTACACATTTATTGCAATTTTCTCTCAGTGTGTAGCTTGCTTTGTAAATTTTCTTAACAATGTCTTTCAAAGAGAAGGAAATTTAAATTTTGATGCAAGTCTTATTTATCAATTTTTTAAATGGTTTGTAGTTTTGGTGTTTTGTCTATGCTATTTTTTTTTTCATTCCAAGGTTGTGAAAACATCGTTACTCTTTTTTTTTTTTTTAAGGCTTAAGAGTTTTAGCTTTCATGTGTAAGTCCATGATGCATTTTGAGTTAATTTTCTGCATGGCATGAGTTAAAAGTTGAGATTCTTTTTCCACACATGATATCCAATTGTTCCAAAACCACCTACTATCATTTCCTCACTGAATTTCCTTGACAACTTAATGAAAAATCCATTGGCCATATATATCTATTTCTGGACTCTCTATACTTTTCCATTAATCTCTATTGATCTATGTGTTTAGCCTTTCACCAATGCCTTATTGTCTTGGTTTCTGTAGCTTTATAGTAAGCCATAAAATCAAGTAGAGTAAGTCCTCAAACTTTGGTCTACTTTTTCAACAGTGCTCTGGCTATTCTATGTTTTTCAGTATTCCTATATAAATTTTAGAATCATGTCATCAATTACTACAAAAAACCTTCTGGGATTCTGATTGAGATTGCTTTCAATCTATAGATCAACTTGGAGAGAAATAAGATCTTAAGAGTGTCAAATCTTCCAATCCATGAACATGGGATAACTTACCAATTATTTCAGTCTTTTCTAATTTCCCTCAGTTTTCAATATAGAGATAATGTGTTTTAATTACATCTATCCTCATATATTTTGTTTTCTTATATGTTATTATAAATAGTATTGTTTTAATATTTATCTTCCACTTTTTTTTTTTTTTGAGGCGGAGTCTCGCTCTGTCGCCCGTACTGGAGTGCAGTGGCCAGATCTCAGCTCACTGCAAGCTCCGCCTCCCGGGTTTACACCATTCTCCTGCCTCAGCCTCCCGAGTAGCTGGGACTACAGGTGCCCGCCACCTCGCCCGGCTAGTTTTGTATTTTAGTAGAGACGGGGTTTCACGGTGTTAGCCAGGATGGTCTCGATCTCCTGACCTCGTGATCCGCCCGTCTCGGCCTCCCAAAGTGCTGGGATTACAGGCTTGAGCCACCGCGCCCGGCTATCTTCCACTTTTTTGTTGCTAGTATAAATAGATAAATTTGATTTAAAGTTTTTGAACTTATATCCTACAAACTTGCTAAATTGACTTAGTTATTTTAGCATTTTTATACATTTATAGGATTTTCTACAATTCAAACATGTTGTTATGTGAATAAAGACAATTATACTTTGTCTTTCGGCACATTTTGCTTTTTATTTATTTTCGTTGCCTTTACCACTGGCTAGAATATCCAGTATGATGTTGAATAGACAGAGTGATATTAGGTATCCTTGCCTCATTCCTGACTTTAGGAAGAAAGTATCCATTCTTTCATCATTAAATATCACATTATCTATGGAGTTTTCATAGATGCCCTTTATTTAATTGAGAATATTTCTTTCTATTTCTGTTTTGTTGAGAGTTTCTAATCATAAAGGAATGTTGAAATTTGTTAAATGCCTTTTCTGCATCCATCGAGATAACCATATTACTTTCCTATTTTATTTTGTTAATGTAGTAAATTACACTGATTGATTTTCAGATAATTCCATCTTTTGCATTCCTAGTATAAACCACATTTGTCATAACAGACAATATTTTCCTTTTTATAAATTGTTGAATTTGTTTTACTATTTTGTTAAGCCTTTTTTATATCTATGTTAATAAAGGTTATTGATCTTTAGTTTTCTTGTAATGTCCTTGTCAGATGTTGGTATTAGGCTATTCTGTCTATTTAATATGAGTTAAGAGTATTCTTTCCTCCTCTGTTTTCTGAGTGTGTATAAAATGGTTATTATTTTCTCCTTCAACGTTTGATAGAATTCAGTATAGCAGAACCAGTACAGCAAGTTGGATTCCCTGTAAGCAAAGGCTGAGGTAGAGTTTAGGGGTGAAAGATGTTTATTAGGGATCAACAGCTATGAAGGGAGAGGAAAGAAGATTGGGCAAATGCAGAAAATAAACTTCAGTGAAGGCCCAATGAATGGGGGTCAACCCAGCAGGGTACTCTGGAGTAAGTATTGCCCAGTAGAGTCAGGTACAGCCTTCACACCTTGCCCTGCTCAGTCCTTACATGGGACCCACTCCAGAAAGCCTGTGACACTGGAGGAGACAGCACTCTGTAGCGGAGGTGGCCCCACCAATCCTAGTGAATTTAGTTTCTGAGTTTTAATTTCCGTCTCTCAGCTCACCAAGATGACCAATAACCATGAAGGGTCTCCTTCTCCGTGCCACAGTCCAGAAAGATCTGCATCAGCTATGGGTCTCATCTTTGCTTCACTTCACTCATGGATTATAGTTCTGTGCTTTCTACACTCAAGAAAATAGTCATTTCATATATCATTTTGTTTTATAGTTGTTTTCAATAAAAGGGCTGGTCTGGTACTAATTACTCCATCATGATGGGAAGAAAAAATCTTAGTTCAGTTTTTGTCAGCCCATTAGGTAGACATCTATTTTTATTAACTTTATTAGGAATTCATTTTGACACAGCATTATAATTTTAAGATAGATTTTCCTTAGCTGACTAGAAGAGTTTTAAAATCTTAGAAGTACAAAAGGAAGCCATAAGCTCAGACCATAGCTTGGATTATTTTGCTAATGTAGGCCCCTTCTCAGATGCCCATTCTCCCCTTCTGTCACCATAACCAGATTCCTTTTTAAAAAATAAAATTAATCACATAAGCAGTTCTTAATGGCAGATTTCCAGAGTCCTCAGCCAAAACACAAGAGCCCCACTATCCCTCCCTTCACAATTCATCTCTACTCCTGGGCCATTTCAGCAGGAACCCTCCAAAACCCAAGTGGCATTACCACATTTATAATAGCGGGTGCTCCTGTTACCCACTCCTTTGGAATGTGTCTCAGTCCGTTTGGGCTGCTATAACAAAAATAGCATAGACTGGGTGGTTTAAGTTACAAACATATATTTGTAAAGTTCTGGAGGTGGCAAGGTCAAGATTAAGGTGCCTGCAGATTCAGTATATGGTAAGGAGCCACTTCCTAGTTCAAAGATGGTTCTCTTCTTGTTGTGTCTTCACATAGGAGAAGGGGCAATGGATCTCTCTAGCACTTCTTTGTAAGGGCACTAATCCCACTCATGAGGTCTCCACATTTATGACTTAATTACCTCTCAAAGGTGTCACCTCCTACCATCATCTTGGGGGTTAGGATTCAACCTATGAACCTATGAATTTTTTTTATTACTTTTATTATTTTTTATTATTATATTTTAAGTTCTAGGGTACATGTGCATAACGTGCAGGTTTGTTACATATGTATACTTGTGCCATGTTGGTGTGCTGCACCCATCAACTCGTCAGCACCCATCAACTTGTCCTTTACATTAGTTATAACTCCCAACGCAATCCCTCCCCCCACCCCCCTCCCCATGATAGGCCCCGGTGTGTGATGTTCCCCTTCCCGAGACCAAGTGATCTCATTGTTCAGTTTCCACCTATGAGTGAGAACATGCGGTGTTTGGTTTTCT
>NW_016813156.1:124002-154144 GCF_001698545.2 Rhinopithecus bieti
TGTCTCTGGGTCTCCTGAATACAGCAAACTGATGGGTCTTGACTCTTTATCCAATTTGCCAGTCTGTGTCTTTTAATTGGACCATTTAGTCCATTTACATTTAAGGTTAATATTGTTATGTGTGATCTTGATCCTGTCATTATGATATTAACTGGTTATTTTGCTCGTTAGTTGATGCAGTTTCTTCCTAGCATTCATGGTCTTAAATTTTGGCATGTTTTTGCAATGGCTGGTACCGGTTGTTCCTTTCCATGTTTAGGGCTTCCTTCAGGGTCTCTTGTAAGGCAGGCCTGGTGGTGACAAAACCTCTCAGCATTTGCTTATCTGTTAAGAATTTTATTTCTACCTCACTTATGAAACTTAGTTTGACTGGATATGAAATTCTGGGTTGAAAATTCTTTTCTTTAAGAATTTTAAATATTGGCCCCCACTCTCTTCTGGCTTGTAGAGTTTCTGCTGAGAGATCTGCTGTTATTCTGATGGGCTTCCCTTTGTGTGTAACCCGACCTTTCTCTCTGGCTGCCCTTAACATTTTTTCCTTCATTTCAACATTGGTGAATCTGAAAATTATGTGTCTTGGAGTTGCTCTTCTTGAGGAATATCTTTGTGGCGTTGTGTGTATTTCCTGAATTTGAATGTTGGCCTGCCTTACTAGGTTGGGGAAGTTCTCCTGGATAATATCCTGAAGAGTGTTTTCCAACTTCGTTCCATTTTCCCCCTCACTTTCAGGCACACCAATCAGATGTAGATTTGGTCTTTTCACATAATCCCATACTTCTTGAAGGCTTTGTTCATTTCTTTTTCCTCTTTTTTCTGTAAACTTCTCTTCTCACTTCATTTCATTCATTTGATCCTCAATCACTGATACTTTTTCTTCCAGTTGATCGAGTCGGTTACTGAAGCTTGTGCATTTGTCTGTTTCTCGTGTCATGGTTTTCATCTCTTTCAGTTCGTTTATGGCTTTCTCTGCATTAATTAGTCTAGTTATCAATTCTTCCACTCTTTTTTCAAGATTTTTAGTTTCTTTGCGCTGGGTACGTAATTCCTCCTTTAGCTCTGAGATGTTTGATGGAATGAAGCCTTCTTCTCTCAAGTCATCGAAGTCATTCTCCATCCATCTTTGATCCATTGCTGGCGATGAGTTGCGTTCCTTTGGAGGGGGAGATGCGCTCTTATTTTTTGAATCTCCAGTTTTTCTGCCCTATTTTTTCCCCATCTTTGTGGTTTTATCTGCCTTTGGTCTTTGATAATGGTGATGTTCTGATGGGGTTTTGTTGTGGGTGTCTTTCCTGTTTGTTAGTTTTCCTTCTAACAGTCAGGACCTCAGCTGTAGGTCTGTTGGAGACTGCTTGAGATCCATTCCAGACCCTGTTTGCCTGTGTATCAACAGCAGAGGCTGCAGAAGATAGAATATTGCTGAACAGCAAGTGAACCTGTCTGATTCTTGCTTTGGAAGCTTCGTCTCAGGGGTGTAGCCTGCCGTGTGAGGTATGGGGTGTTGGTCTCCTCCTAGTGGGGGATGTCTCCCAGTTAGTTTGCTCAGGGGTCAGGGACCCAGTTGAGCAGGCAGTCTGTCCATTCTCAGATCTCAACCTCCGTGTTGGGAGATCCACTGCTCTCTTCAAACTGCCAGACAGGGTCGTTTACATCTGCAGAGGTTTCTGCTGCTTTTTTTGTTTGTTTGTTTAGCTGTGTGCCCTGTCCCCAGAGGTGGAGTCTACAGAGACAGGCAGGCCTCCTTGAGCTGCTGTGGGCTCCACCCAGTTCGAGCTTCCTAGTGGCTTTGTTTACCTACTTAAGCCTCAACAATGGCGGGTGCCCCTACCCCAGCCTCGCTGCTGCCTTACCGTTAGATCGCAGACTGTTGTGCTAGCAATGAGGGAGGCTCAGCGGGTGTGGGACCCTACCGCCCAGGTGTGGGATATAATCTCCTGGTGTGCCATTTGCTAAGACCCTTGGTAAAGCCTAGTATTGCGGTGGGAGTTACCCGATTTTCCAGGTGTTGTGTGTCTCAGTTCCCCTGGCTAGGAAAAGGGATTCCCTTCCCCCTTGCACTTCCCAGGTGAGGTGATGCCTCGCCTTGCTTCAACTCTCCCTGGTCGGGCTGCAGCAGCTGACCAGCACCGATTGTCAGGCATTCCCTAGTGAGATGAACCCGGTACCTCAGTTGAAAATGCAGAAATCACTCTTGTCTGTCACTTGCGCTGGGAGCTGGAGACTGGAGCTGTTCCTATTTGGCCATCTTGCTCTGTCCACCAAACCTATGAATTTTAAGGGCACACAAACATTCAGTCTATAGGAGACTGTCAATATTTTTTGTACCCACATGATCTGAGGGGCTGGCAAGTCAAATCTGTGAAACTTTTAAGGTTTTGTTTTTCAATAAAGAATATTTGGGATAAAAATTGCTGATTAGAATTAGGAGAGCAGGACGGTATAGAGGAAGAGCACTAAAGACCACCAGGGAGCATCAAAGGAGGTGGAATAGAGAAAGAAGGAGCTTTTGACATATGTCTTTTTCATTCATTGCTAGGTATATACAGTAAGCACTTAATAGACACTTGATTATTGGTTGTTGTGGAATTTCATATTCAGTATAACTGATACTTTTCCTTTAATAATTGTCAGCTCATTTTCCATCCTACATTGCCCTGTGGAAGAAATCATCACTGCATTTTGGCACTTTTGAAATGATAGCAGACATTATGAATGCAGGAGTGATGGCAACAGAATGGAAAAGAATGATCACTAGTGAGCTTTCTAGTGTGGGTGTTGAAAACTAATGAAATGCTGTATTATTCTGTGTTCTGCTCTAGCGAACTTTTGATATTCTTCTTCTTTAGTTAAATTTGACTCTATTACTTATTACCATTCCAGAAATGTGAAGAATAAAAAGTTCAGAAGCCATTTGTGTTGAAATAGAATGCAATTAAAAAGTCCCAGGCAAGCACTATAAGCTCATAAACAAGAGAGTTAGCAAGAAGAAAAAGATCAAGAAGCAAATCTTGAAGCAAGTTATAACCTGCCAGACATGAGAAAGGCGACAGAAAACGAGAAAGAAAAAAAAAAAAAAACAGTTATGACCATTAATTAACATATGGAAAAGATATCAGAGGCCCCCAAGCAAGCTGGATTACTAAAAATGCGACCTCCATTTCAACAAAGAAATTCCAGGCAATGACACGGTTTTGACTTTATAATGAGGATTGATGAATAGAACAGAATTGGTACCAGGATATTTCAGGAAACAAAGAAATACATGAGTTGAAGCTACAGTTAACAATAACAAAAAAAAGGTATTGGAGGAAAAGTTTTCTACCAAAGACAGAATATATCACTGTACTCTCATACTCTTCTTTGTGTTTCTACAACCACTCTGATGCTTCTTTTCTGTCTTGTCAGATTCCTGCTAAATGTTTCTCCAGAAGGGGCTGTTTTTTTCTGGTCATTGGGGCACTGCCATCTTCTGTAATTGCACATCTTTGAAAAATGTACCGTTTTTACCAAGAGTAAACATAGTATTCACTTATCCATGGGGAATACATTCCAAGACCTCCATTGAATGCCTGAAACTGTAGATAGTGCAGAACCCTATATATACCATGTTTTTTCCTATACATATATACCTATGATAATATTTAATTTATAATGGGCATAGTAAGAGACTAACAACAATAACTAATAATAAAAAATAGAACAATTATAATAATATACTACAATTGTGACTATGGTCTCTCTCTCAAAATGTCTTACTGTAGTATGTAATATTTTCAGACTGTGGTTGACCACAAGTAGCTGAAACCAAAGAAGGTGAAATGAAGGACAAAGGGGGTTACTGTACAGTCAAACAGATCCCCTATGAATCTTCATTATTGAGATACTTCTGACTGATCTCATCCATAGTTTGCAATTATCTTGATGGAGGTCTAATGATTACTCTTACCATAACACTAAAACAAGGCTATAAAGCAAAGAAAAGTATCCTTTGACCAAAATTGGTCAAATAAACATCAACAATACAGACTGTTCCTAATGATAAAAATAGTTGCCATTTATTGAGTACCTTGTATAGGCAGACTTAACACCCCTAATGTCTGATTTAATTCTTACAACAAACTTGTGAATTTTGTAAGATGATCTTTATTTTAAAGATGGGAAAACTGCAGTTCAGAGGGGTCTGGTAACTTACTCAAGATCTTCTAGCTGATAAGGGCAGAACTGGACATGACCCAAGCACTTCTCACAACAAATCAAACACAGGTAACATGACACAATGTTCCTATAATTTGTGAGTCCCTTTACAGCTTTAAGTGCTTTCATATGAGCAAGGACAACTTGCAAAATCTGAAGATACTTTGATCAAAGTTGCTGTGGTAAGAGATTCAGAAAACAAAGAGAGTAAAAATCTTAAATTAAGATTTAGATTCTAAAGTTAGTAAATAAAATGAAAGTAGACAAAATTAATTCTGAGTGCCTGCGATAGATTAAGCACAGTCTGCCCATCTCTTTGATTACAACTAAAAACTAGACAGAATATATAAAGCAACTATCTGAGAACTTTGAAGAGTAATAGTAGACATATTGATGAGGGAAATAAAATCTTGAAGATCATGACTGATATGGGAGCAAGTTTCCATTATTTTATTTTATTTTATTTTTAAAAAGTAGAGATGAGGGTCTCATTTCATTACCCAAGCTGTTTTCGAACTTCAAGCAATCTTCCCACCTCAGCATCCCAAACTGCTGGGATTTCAAGTGTCAGCCACCATGCCTACTGCCCACCCCTCCTGCTCCCCAACTTTAAAAAAACTCTACCGTATCTTCTGGTTTATACTCAAGAGCAGCCTGAATGCTGGAAGTCTGCAGCAGTTGTGGATAGAAAAGCTCCAAGAAAACTCTTACTTTTGGACAGAGGAAAGAAAGCAGGAAGTCAGTTTCTTACAGGACAAATTGTTCAGTAGAAATATCTCCTGTCCTAATTTTCTCTCTTTTTACTCTCCGAGTCCTGCTTTCAGGCAAGCTCCAGTCATGAAGCTGTACTTCTTAGTAACAGTGGATGCCATAAAGGCTCCTAACTCTCTGAAAGTCTTTTTCTGCAATCAGTAGACCCTGATAAGCAACTTCAGCAAAGTCTCAGGATACAAAATTAATGTGCAAAAATCACAAGCATTCCTATATGCCATTAACAGACAAACAGAGAGCTAAATCATGAGTGAACTCCCATGCACAATTGCTACAAAGAGAATAAAATACCTAGGAATCCAACTTACAAGAGACTTGAAGGACCTCTTCAAGGGAAACTCCAAACCACTGCTCAATGAAATAAAAGAGGACACAAATAAATGGAAGATCTTTTCATGCTTGTGGATAGGAAGAATCGATACTGTGAAAATGGCCATATTGCCCAAGGAAATTTATAGATTTCAGCTGCCATCTCTCATCGAAGCTACCAATGACTTTTCTTCACAGAATTGTGAAAAAACTGCTTTAAAGTGTCATATGGAACCAAAAAAGAGCTTGCATTGCCAAGACAATCCTAAGTCAATAAGAACAAAGCTGGAGGCATCACGCTACCTGATTTCAAACTAACTACAAGGCTACAGTAACCCAAAACGCATGGTAACTGGTATCCTAATAACAGAGAATACGACCCAAGTGGACGATAAACAAAGTCCTCAGAAATAATACCACTATATCTACAGCTCATACTGATCTTGCGAGCAAACTGAGAGATATACAAGAAATGGGAAAAGATTCCCCTATTTAATAAATGGTGCTGGGAAAATTGGCTAGCCATAAGTAGAAAAGCTGAAACTGGCTTTTCCTTACTCCTTATACAAAAATTAATTCAAGGATGGATTAGAGACTTAACTGTGAGACCTAATAACATAAAAACCCTAGAAGTAAAACCTAGTATATACCTTTCAGGACATAGGCCATGGGCAAGGACTTCATGTCTAAAAACACCAAAAGCAACAGCACAAAAAACAAAATTGACAAATGGGATCCAGATTTAAACGAAATGATGCTTCTGCACAGCAAAAGAAACTACTGCCAGATGTGATACAGGCAACCTTATTCAGAATGGGAGAAAATTTTTGTCATCCCTACTCATCTGACAAAGGGCTAATATCTAGACCTACCAAAGAATCAAACAAATTTTACAACAGAAAAACAAACAACCCATCAAAAAGTGGGTCAAAAGGATATGAATCAGACATTTCTGAAAAGAAGACATTCATACAGCCAAGCAGACACATGAAAATAATGCTCACATCATGCACTGGCCCATCAGAGAAATGCAAATCAAAACCAGCAATTAAGATACCATGCTCATGCAGTTTGAATAGTCATCATTAAAAGCAGGAAACAACAGGTGCTGGGAGAGGATGTGGAGAAATAGGAATGCTTTTACACCTGTTGGTGGGAGTGTAAAGCTAGGTTTGTCAATGTGGAAGAGCAGTGTGCGATAGTCCTCAGAGGATCTAGAGTAGAAATACTGTTTGACCCAAGTGATCCCATTACTGGGCATATACCCTCAAAGGATTTACTAAATCATAGCTACTATAAAGACACATGACATAGTATGTTTATTGTGGCAACTATTCACGAATAACAAAGACTTGGAACCAAGTCAAATGTCCATGCAATGTATAGACATGATTAAGAGAAATGTGGGCACTGGCCTGGGCGCGGGCTCAAGCCTTTAGCCAGCCAGCTGTTGGGAGGCCGGAGGACGGGCAGAGTCGACTAGGTCCAGGTAGACTCGAGACCATCCTGTGCTAACAGTGAAACCCGTCTCTGACTAAAAAGGATACAGAAATAACTAGCCGGAGCGAGGTGGCGGGACGCGCCTGTAGTCCCAGCTATCTGGGAGGCCCTGGAAAAAAAAAAAGGCAGAGAATGGCAATAAACGCTCGGGAGGTGGAGCTTGGCAGTGAGCTGAGATCCAGCCCACTGCACTCCAGCCTGGGCAACAGAGCGAGCAACTCTGTCTCAAAAAAAAAAAAAAAAAAGAAAAAAAAGAAAAGAAAAGTGGCACACATACACCTATTGAACTATATTGTCAGTCCATAAAAAGAATAAGTTCAGGTTTTTTCAGGCACATGGATGTCAGCTGGAAACCATTCTTCTGAGCAAACTATCCAAAAGGACAGAAGACCAAACACCCATGTGCTCTCTCACTCATAGAATTGAACAATGAGAATACTTGGACCGAGGGCAAGAACTATCACACCGTAGGGCTCTTGGTGGGGATGGGGAGCGGTGGAGGGATATGCATTTAGAGAAATACCTAATGGTAAATGGACGAGTTAATGGGTGCAGGACACCAACATGGCACATGCATCATCCTACTGTTAGAAACCTGCTTGTTGTCCACATGCACCTAGAACTAAAGTATATAAAAAATATATAAACTAGAAAATAAATACAATAAAACTGGTCTCCTATGTGTGCATTGACATGTCATCTACATAGACCCATATCCCAAGAATTCTATCCAAAAAAGCTTATAACCTAAGTGATTTAGCATGGTTGCTGATACAAGATTATATACACAAAATCAAATGTATTTCTCTCCCACATAGCATTGATAATTGGAAACAGAAAATTTTCAAAGGTATCCATTTTTTATAATTCTCTCAAATGAATGCATTAGGTATCTAAATCCAAGAGAACATCCAACCTTATATGCTAAAGAAAATACAAAATGTTGATGAGAGAAATCAAAGAAGACTAAATAAATGAAGACATGCATGTGTTCATGGATTTGCAGACTCATTATTATTAAGATGTCAGTTCTTCCCAAATTGTATCTATAGACTTTATTGCACTATGACAATCAAAATTTCACTAGACTTTTATTTTGAGATATCAAAAGCTTTTCTAAAGATTTATAGGTCAATGACAAAGTAAATCAGAATAGGCCCAAAATAAATTTAAGAAACGAAGAAAAAAGTAGAGGAGTCCAACCATATCTAAGAACCTACAAAGAATGGGAGAAAATCTTTTGCATCGCTTTATTCAATACTCATGCTGACATAGGGCTAATATCCTCAGATCTACAAAGAACTCAAACAAATATACAAGAAGAAAACAAACAACCCCATAAAAAAAGTGGGCAAAGGATGATGAACAGACATTCTCAAAAGATAGACATTCAGGGCAGCCAAACAGACACATGAAAAAATGCTCAGTCATCAGTTGCCATCAGAGAAATGCCAAATCAAAACCACAATGAGATACCATCTCCGCCATGTTAGAATGGTAATCATTAAGAAAGTCAGTTGAAACAACAGGTTTGGAGAGGATGTGGAGAAATAGGAACCTTTTAACTGTTGGTGGGATTTGGTAACTAGCTTCAACCATTATTGGAAAAACAGATGGCAATTCCTCAAGTGATCTAGAACTAGATGTAACCATATGACCCAGCCATCCCCACTACTTGGGTAATATACCCAAAAGGACTTATAAAATTTATTCCTACTACAATGACATTCATGCACCATAAAAACGTTTTATTTTTAATGCGGCACTATTCACAATTAGCAAAGACCTTGGAATCAATCCCCAAATGTTCCATTCAGTGACAGACTGCGATTAAGAAAAGTGGCACATATACCCATGGAACATTGCTATGCAGCCATAAAAAGGATTGAGTTTGCATCCTTTGTAGGGACATGGATGCAGCTGGAAACCTTAATTCTTTAGCAAACTTTCACAAGAAACAGAAAACCGAAACACCGCATGTTCTCACTCATGGTGGGACCTGAACAATGAGATCACTATCGACTCGGGAAGGGGACACATCCACATCACTGGGGCCCTATCAATGGGGATGGGGGGCAGGAGGGAGGGATTGCATTGGGGCGAGTTATAATGATATATGAATGATGAATTGATGGATGCTGACGAGTTGGATGGGCTGCAGCAACACCATACATGGCATAAGTATACGTATGTAAATCAAACCTGCACGTTAATTGCAAGTGTACCACTAGAACTTAAAGTATTAATAAAAAAAAATAATTAAATTTAACAAAGAACGTGAAACACGATTATAAATCTTAATTTACATGTAAGCTTTAAAATATTAAAATATTAAAAGCAGGCTAGATATTGGAAAAGGAAACTTGTGAAAAAGTGTAGACTATCACTTCTCTGGATTTACATTATTGAAGCTATTATTTTGGAAATCTATACAGGTTACTAATATAAGAAAATATATAAGATGAACCCTTACTGCTACAGCAATTCTTGCTTTTAAGATGTTACACAATACTATAACTTTGAGAATATCATTCAAGGGTGTGAAATCACTACACATTTTGACCATATAAAAAATTTAAATGTTTCTTTATTAAAAAACTAATCACAATGTCATTTTAATTATCTTAAACCAGACACAAATATTCAAATATTTTGGTTTGTTTCTTGCTATTTGTGTAATGGAGCTTGAGGTTAATACCAGTTCAAATGCTTTGACTGAGAGAATAGTTGGTCTATTCACAGTAAGGGAGTTTATAAAAGTCTTTTTAAATTTTGCTTTACATTTTATTAACAAAATAATAAAAAATAGAAAAAAATGAACGAATTTTACAGTGATTTCCTCACATATCCAACACCTAGATTCTAGAATTAGCATTTTCCTATTCCTGATTTATCACTGTTCTCTCCAGCTAGCCAGTCCTCTATGCATTCACCAATCCATCTTATTTTTTGACGTATTTCAAAGGAAGTTGCAGACATCAGTGTACTTCCCCTCAAGGGCTTCAGCATACGTAACATTAAATAGAGTGGTGAAATCTTTTACTAGCAAAAGAACTTAAAGATCACATTGTTTAGAGAGGAAAATAAAGTCCTTGGATTTCTGAAGAAAAAAATAATGTAATTGCAATTGGACACTTGGATAAATTTCAGTGTTTTATATCTAAAGCTCAGAAAAATAAAGACACATTGATGGCACCACTTATAATGATGGTACAAAACAGATCTCTAAGCCCTGAAATTTTCACCAACAGGGAGAGGGCTTATAAAGTTGTCTATCCCCCGAGAAGGGCATTCATCTCCAAAGCCTATCTCTAATATGGCTGTAAAGGTTTCATCTCTCTCTCTCTCTCTCTCCCCCTCTGTCTCTCCCTATAGCTAAATCTAGACAAAGGCAGAAGAAATGGAAAAGAGGTTTCACTCTACAATGACAGAAGTTATTCAACTGACCTGGCTGTTGTCTCAGCATTCTGGATAATTTACTAACCAGTCAATTACCTCCCCAGTAAGTGAAAGGCTGTCACAGGCTATTTCTAGTAATTTCTAGAAATCCAAGTGCCAGAGAAAGTAAAGTTCTTAGCACTCCCACTACCAAAATATAATAAAGTACTGGCCACGTGATGAGGAATTGGTTGATTTGTCCCTCGGCATCCTGAGCACATCAGAGTAAGTGTACTTTTAGGAGAAAATATTTAAGAAACTTTGTGAATGCTGACAGGCAAATCATCTTGATGTCCGTTTTGCTAATTCCGTGTTTAACCTAACTACATGCATAGCATTTTCTCGGTGGGTTTAACATCCGATACATTTCATGGAAGTCCATTTTTTTCCCCTAGACTTCCATTCAGTAGTGAGCCCTGACCACCTCTGTTTACCGCTAAGGATGGTCTCATAAAATGTTTCCTCTCTGATTGGTCTTTATTTATAAAAATATGGTCTTGCCTTTTTCTGTCTGTCTCAAGGCAAGACAGAAGGGTTCTATTAGACCCCTGAGCTCTCTTGCAGCTGAGGATTCTAAGCAGTGATTCCTGTCTCCTGGTGTTCACTGAAGTGCCTTCCTACCTCCTCCCACTTTCCTATCCCACTGCTATGGTGAGGACTTTAGCTACTAATGAAAACCTGATTTAGGAAAGATAGAAGCTTGCCACAGCATCCTGGCTCTGAGAGGGGACTCTCCAAGTCAGAGGCAACTGTAAACAGAGGGAGACCTTGGGGAATATTGCCAACCACTGCCCAAGTAAGCATGGGGCCAATGGAGGAGAATCCAGATCAATGGGGACATAGGAATGGGACTAAGAAACCTCCTGTCTCCTACTGGACAGGCACACCTCAATAGCTGCAGGACTAGGGCAAGTTACAAATGGAGGTTTGTATACTTTCAGTCTAAACATTTAAAAGTTGTAAATCAACTTAACGAACTATTAAATCATATTCTCCGATCTTCCCAGACATACTTGTGCTAAAATCTGTAAGGTCAGATGTGAATTAGAATTTCTGGACTCCTCGGAGGGTTGAGCCTGAACATGGCAGCACACGAAGACCAATTCCCAGCCACAGACTGAAGTCTACCCCACTTTTCCTCCAGCCCCAGTCTTACCTCACATCCCCAGCCTTTCTGTCCAAGCTCCAGTCACCACACTGCAAACAGCTGCTCCTTGATTGTTCCCCAAGTATAGGGCTGAATGAATGCTGTAACTTAGTCCCTTCTGAGAGCACAGACTCCTGTGGGCACACCCTTTGGGCCCACAGATTCCTTGCCTAGTGGGCAGGGATGCAACCAGATGTTGGCCAGATCAGGGCACTCTAAGCATAGTGCCCTTGTGCCTAACTCAAGGCAGCTTTACAGGAATGCTCATGTATTTCAAACTGAAGCTCACGTCTTACAGAAATGACAAAATTGGCAGGGCACTCCCTGGGGTTCAGTGGTTCAGTTGTTGTATATCATGTCGATACAACTGCAAACAAGATAGACATAGTCCCTTCACTTGTGTGGCTTTAGGTCTCAGTGTCAGGCAGACATAAAGCCATAAAGCATGCCAATACTTTGATCACAAATGTAGTAAGTACTGTGAAGGAGAAACACAGGGTATCAAGAGGGCATTCAACAGGAGGATCTGACTTGGTGTAGGGGCAAAGAAGGCTTTCTTAAGAAGTGATTTAAGCCAACACATGGAGGATGAGCAAGAGTTATTTAAGACAAAGGGACTCAGGAGTGGGTAGTGGGAAGGGGGTCCGCACACAAAGAGTAGCATCATCAGAGACTCTCAGGAAGTAGTATGGCAGAACTGAAAGCTGGTATTCCCAGATATATGCAGCATAAATCAGGAACAGGAGTAGAGGTGAAACTCAAAAGAAGAGAATCCCTGATGGGTAACTTATTACCAAGCTGGAGAATGACGAGAACTAAAGTAAACTGAGTTTCTACATGGGCCAGACTGCACTACATACATGGCATATGTAGTATGCAATGGGCCATTGTAGACAGTAGACTATACTACATATGCAATGTTTGCAGTATAGTCTGGCCCATATAGTATGTGTATATACTCAATCTGCATAATCTCCTTTAGCATTGAACATGAGCTTTGCCCACAGAGCTAGGCATCATTGTTGCTAAGTTCAGACAGAAAATGGTATCAGTTTATTGGGTGGTCTAGGAGTTATTTCCACAGATTTCTGCGTGGCGGGGGGGGTTAAGACAAGAGAAGTGATATCCTCATAAGGATCTGTTTTGTTGACTTAGGTGCTTAAAAAGAGTACAAGAAAGGGTAAGTCAGGAGACATGAAGGGAGAGAGGGAAGAAAGAAGGAAGACAGGAAGAAGTCTCCTAGTAGTTTTTGTGTTTATATTTTTTAAAAACTTGTGAAAACTTCTTCAGATAGGACCTTGAAGTGTGGTTTATTTCTGAAAACTAATAAGACAGGGTGCTAGCAGTAGCCCAGTCCAATACAAATAATGTGATGGTGCAGTTGGGAGTAAATTACTATAGCATAGAATGACTCTTAAGAGACATGGGGTCTGAAGTCAGACCACTTATCTGAAACTTCACCTTACCACTTCCCTGCTGTCCTTGACCATGGGCAAGACATTTAACTTAGCCAACATTTCTTATCTATAAAACGAAGCTCATAATATTACAGTCCCATGAGTGTAAATTATTTCAACCGTTGTGGAAGATAGTGTGGTGATTCCTCAATGATCTAGAACCAGAAATACCATTTGATCCAGCAATCTCACTACTGGGTATATACTCAAAGGATTATAAATCATTCTACTATAAAGACACATGCACACATATGTTTATTGCAGCACTGTTCACAATAGCAAAGACTTGGAACCAACCCAAATGCCCATCAATGATAAACCGGATAAAGAAAACGTGGCACATATACACCATGGAATACTATGCAGCCACAAAACAGGATGAGTTCATGTCCTTTGCAGTGACATGAATGAAGCTGGAAACCATAATTCTCAGCAAACTAACACAGGAAGAGAAAACCAAATACTGCATGTTCTCACTCATAAGTGGGAGTTGAACAATGAGAACACTTGGACACAGGGAGGGGAACATCATACACACCTGTTGGGGGTAGGGGGGCTAGGGAAGGAACAGCATTAGGAGAAATACCTAATGTAGATGACAGGTTGCCAGGTGCAGCAAACCACCATGGCACGTGTATACCTATGTGACAAACCTGCATGTTCTGCACATGTATCCCAGAACTTAAAGTATAATAATTTTAAAAAATGTAAAAAAGAAAAAAAAATAGTGCCTCCCCATAGAACTGTAGTGTTTAAATTAAATTCAGTTTTACCCTTGGATGCCTACCCAGTAGTAGTTCTCCATTTTTTTCCTTGCTGAAGGATTATTTTTTTTTTTTGGAGATCTGCAGAACCCAAGCTCAGGGTAGCTGAGCTCCAGCTCCAGGCCATGGAGGTCAATCACAAGAGGTCCCTCCTTTTGCTAGAGATATACAGGAACTCATTCCTTCTGCTGTTGCCAGTTGTTGTCTCTATGTGTGATGTTGGAAGCTGTGGCAGACATTCTAGAGCCATAAAGGGAATTGGGCAAAGTCAGGCCAACCTGCCAACCATAGCAGAGTAGAAAGAAGAGGAGAACCTGCACGCCCAGTGACATCATATGTCCCCTGAATTAGCCAAAGCTGAAGCCACTTTACCTCTGGACTTTTTGTCATCTGAGATAATAAATGTTCTTGTCGTCTAGGTCATTCTAAGTCAGGTTTTTTTTTTTTTTGCGGGAAATCAGGGACCTTGAATGGAGGGACCGGCTGAAGCCGCGACAGAAGAATATAAATTGTGAAGATTTTATGGACATTTATTAGTTCCCCAAATTAATACTTCTGTAATTTCTTATGCCTGTCTTTACTGCAGTCCTGAACATAAATTGTGAAGATTTCATGGACACTTATCACTTCCCCAATCAATATCTTTGTGATTTCCTATGCCTGTCTTTACTTTAATCTCTTAATCCTGTCGTCGTCTTTGTAAACTAAGGAGGATGTATGTCACCTCAGGACCCTGTGATGATTGTGTTAACTGCGCAAATTGTTTGTAGAGTATATGTGTTCGAACAATATGAAATCTGGGCATCTTGAAAAAAGAACAGGATAACAGCGATGTTCAGGAAACAAGGGAGGTAACCTTGAACTGGCCGCCAATGAGCCGGATGGAACAGAGCCATGTTTCTCTTCTTTCAAAAGCAAATAGGAGAAATATCACTGAATTCTTTTTCTCAGCAAGGAACATCCCTGAGAAAGAGAATGTGCCCTGAGGGTGGGTCTATGAACAGCCCCTTTGGAGGCATCCATCTTTTATGGTTGAAGCCGAAGGGATGAAATAAACCCCAGTCTCCTGTAGCACTCCCAGGCTTATTAGGACAAGGAAATTCCTGCCTAGTAAATTTTGGTCAGACAGGTTGTCTGCTCTCAAACCCTGTTTCCTGATAAGATGCTATTCATGACAATGCATGCCAAAAACTTCATTAGCAATTTTAATTTCACCCCATCCTGTGGTCCTGTGATCTCATCCTGCCTCCACTTTCTTTGTGATATTTTATTACCTTGTGAAGTATGTGATCTCTGTGACCCACACCCTATTTGTGCACTCCCTCCTCTTTTGAAAATCACTAATAAAAACTTGCTGGTTTTATGGCTCAGGGAACATGATGGATCCTACCGACATGTGATGTCTCCCTCGGACACCCAGCTTTAAATTTCTCTCTCGTACTCTTTCCCTTTATTTCTCAAACCAGCTGAGATGCGTAGGAAATAGAAAAGAACCCAAGTTAACCATCGGGAGTGGGTTCTCCTAGGTTTTCTACAGTTTTGCAGCCCATATCATCCCTCTGGGAATACCACTACAGAAAGTCGTTAGTGTACAGTAAAGACGTAATTATAAAGCAGAGCTGGGAAACAGTGCATAAGATGTGGCGGCAGAAGATGACAGTTCAAGTGTCAGCTCCTGGGCCAGAAATTGGTTTCGTTGGCTGTTGCTCATTACTGCCATTGGTATTGGTTTTCTCACCATCAGGGCTCTTCCTTTTTGGGGTGGTGTCTCAGTCTTCACCCAGGCTGGATTGCCCTGGAGCCATTATGGCTCATAGCAGCCTTGGACTCCTGGACTCAACTGATGCTCCTGCCTCAGCCTCCTGAGTAGCTGGGACTATGGATGCATGCCACTGTGCCCAGCTATTAGCCTTGGGACTCTTGTTGACTCTTTCTTGCCTTGGCCTATGGTAATGATTAATCTCTTCCTACTTGAGCTGACTTCACCTACGCAGTCTTCCCTGCCCAGGAACTTCTCAGCAGAATAACCAGTGGGACCTCTCCTCTCCCACTCCCAGTCCACCCTGCCCCAGAATTTCATCCTTCATCTACTATAGTTGCTTCCAGAACAGTGCTGCCCTTCTCCCAATTCTGTACACTCTGCACCAGCTTTGCCTACTCTATTTGTCTAAGTAAAACTAAGGGGACCTATTACATTCTTGAGCCAAATTTACTCTAAACTAAGCATGAGTATGAGGAGCTACATACTGACCCTCACACCTCCCAGTAGTCATAGGCTCTGGAACAATGGTTCTTAGGGAAAGGGCCTTTTGTTCCCAAGAGGACATTTGTCAATATCTGGTGACATTTTGGGTTGTCACAACTGGGGGATGCTACTGATCTCACAGGGAGAATCTAAGAGAGGCTTCTTAGCACCCTAAAAAGTAAATTATACCTCAATAAAGTTGTTTTTAAAAAGTTAAGGTCAGGTGTGGTGGCTCACGCCTTTAATCCCAGCACTTTGGGAGGCCAAGGCAGGCGGGTCACTTGAGGTCAGGAGTTCAAGACCAGCCTGGCCAACAAGGTGAAACCCCATCTCTACTAAAAATACAAAAATTAGCTGGGTGTGGTGGTGGGCACCTGTAATGCCAGCTATTTGGGAAGCTAAGGCACAAGAATCGCTTGAACCTGGGAGGCGGAGGTTGTAGTGGGCCGAGATTGCACAACTGCACTCCAGCCTGGGCGACAGAGTGAGATTCCATCTCAAAAAAAAAAAAAAAAAAAAAAAAAAATTAAAAAAATGGGCAAAAAAATTAAAAAAATGGAAAAAAAAAAAAAAGTTAAAAAATGTGTCAAGCAATTGACAGAATTGGAAGAAATCAGACAATTCCACAGAGTTATAGATTTTAGCACCCCTTTCTCATCAAGTGATAGAAAAGTTGTGGGGAAGTCAACAAAGATGTAAAAGATATGAGTAACTATCATCCTTCATACCTAACTGGCAAGTGTAGGAGACTATACCCAACAAGTGCCAAATATATATATATATTTCAACTCAGTGGGTCAAAAGCAGGGAGATTTTGCTGCCAGAGGACATTTGGCACCGTCTGGAAACATTTTTTATTTTCACATCTCAGAAGATGTTGCATCTAGCAGGCAGAAGCCAGCGGTTCTTACAATGCACAGGGCCGTTCCCCACAACAAAGAACTATCTAGCTCGAAATGTCAAGAGTGCTGAGGCTGACAGCCTTGCACCAAAAAAGTGAAAATACTACAAATGCATCCTATCCCTAGACTTTCATAGCTTTGGAGGGTCCCCAGCCCTCCTTCCCCTACCAGCTGCAATCCTACATCCTCCTGCTGAATTACTCTTTTGTATTCTGTGTTGCTTTGACACAAGAGGAGGTCTCCCTTGCTCAGATGTCACTTATCTACTGTGCTTCCTCTGGACACTTTTGGTTTTTTAAAAAGGACTATATGAATAATGAAAGCTTACTTCAGGGACAAGAACTTTTGATCTTCCAGGCCTTTGCCTATTTCCTGTAGGACTTTGCTCTCTCCTTCCTCCTCTTTGGCATAATTCTAAAGCCATATAGCCGGTCCTTAATCAAACTGTTTGTAATGTTAGTGGACTGTAGCCTCAGGAAACCAGACCATATCTTAAATTTATGCGGAAACATAACACCTTAACAATGAGGGTGGCCCTCATTCGTCATCCCAGTTAAACTTTATTTTTGTAGAGTTTCCTTTCAAGATCGTAGATTATTGTACATTCTGGGGCAGAAAGTGAGAGAGGAGAGTCTGTCCATGATAGAAAAGGAAACAGCAGATTTGATCTCTAGGAGGTAAAATGAGAGGTTAAGTCAGATCATCTAATTCTATGATTTGCGGGATTAACTTGGAATTGTTTACTAAGTGACCTCTGAGTCTTGAAACTTTTAAGTAATGAGAGATGAGAGGTTACTCCTCCAAAATAAGCAATGTTAGCCTGGGCCTTGAAGGATTATGTAGTTGTGGTGCCAGAAGGTCAAAATTTGGAGCTTCACTTTTGTGTTCCATAAAATGGAAAGCAACTTTTACAACTATGACCTCAGATCTTACAGTGATTTAGAATTTCCCAGAGAGATTTCACCCACGTTGTGATTTCATTTTTTCATCATCACAGTAACCCTGTGTAGCAGGCAGGTCAAGTATTACTACCCACATTGGGTTAAGGAAGAATGCAAAGCTATAAAGGTTAAATGACTTGCTTAAGATAAACAAAACTTAGAGCTATATTACTTCACTGAGAGATGCATGACTTTTGAATATAACCAAATGTTTCCGATTTCCCCAGAACAACTAAGATTTAAAACCATCGTTTCTTTATCCTCAATATGTTCCTTTGTCAGAAAACGAATCATTCTTTTTAGTCAGAATATACAGTCACTGGAACATTGAGCTGGAGTGGCCAAGTAGGAATTCTTTCATTTATTCATTAAGCAGCCTGATTATTTGGCATGTGCTATGTGTGACGTTTTATACTAGGGGTTGAAAGGAAGGGAGACAATGATGAATATAAAATGAGGTCTTTGCCCTCAAATTGCATATAATCTTTTAGAGGACACAGACAAGTAAGCTACCAACAGTCACATAAGGCAGCAGGACTTGAAAGGAGTAGAAGATAGTTTGTGGACTACAGCGAGACAAGCAATTCCCTCTGCCTGTGAGGGAATGGGGAAGTCTTCATCAAGGAGGAATCTGCATATAAACTGGGCCTGGAAGGAGCAGAGTTCGGAGAAACAGAAAAGATGAAGAAAGAAACATTCACTTCAAACTCTTAATATTCCTGGTGAAGCTCTGTCCAAAATTTTCAGTGTAACGTTAACATCGGTGCGGTGTTCTCAATTCTTTATTAGACAGCATCTTAGACGGCACAACTGCTGCCAGTTTTTTGTTCTTTATGAGGCAGTCTCATTCTGTTGCCCAGGCTAGAGTACACTGGTGTGATCATGGCTCACTGCAGCCTTGGCCTTCCTAGGCTCAGGGGATCCTCCTACTTTAGCCTCCTGAGCAGTTGGGACCACAAACACACACCACCATGCCTGGGTAATTTTTGTATTTTTTGTAGAGATGGGGTTTGCCATGTTGCCCAGGCTGGTCTTGAGCCCCTGAGCTCAAGTGTGATTTGCCCACCTTGGCCTCCCAAAGTGCTGGAGTTACTGTTCACTGCCTTATTAATAGAAGGGAAGCATTTTGCCTTTTCCTTCTCTGAAATGAGTGTGTCCTCTAGTTAAGGACACAGACCAAATGGAATTTTTATAAGGCAAAGTTATTTTTCATTTCAGTTTTCAAGGTCAATGCAACCTTGATCATTAATCTTTTCTGTGTCTCCTTCCTTTCAGTATAACCTGGTAAAAGTCATATATAGACACACACATACACTTTCTTCCCCTATGTATCAGGCACTGTGAACATATATAACAATGATTTAATCTCCATAGTCCAATGATGTTATTACGTATTGTATTTCCTGTTTTACAGTTAGGAAAGCTGAAATTTATTGAGGTAGAGTAATATGTTCAAAATTACACAGATTTAAGTAAGCGACACAGGAATGAGAGGTTTCTGGTTCACTCAAAAGCCCATGCTCTTTCTAGGATGCTCTACTGCCTTGGGTTAATTCTATGAAAGAGAATCACACTGTGGCAGAGTGATTCCCTGAAGATGAAGGCTCCTCCTAGGAGAATGCATACAACAGGATCAAAGAAGTACTAGTAGTGTGCCGGTGATTTTTTTCCTGGCATTAACTGGCATGAGCAGTTTTGGCATGTTGGATTTTTAACTATCTCATATCAACCACGATCCTTCATCCCCAGAATCCACTCTCCTTTTAAAAATTCTAATAATGGAGCAGACTCCCTCCTACCCCTGGACAATTTCAGCAGAGCACATGGCTATGACTTCCATCTCTAAGCTTGTTTTGCAGCTAGGTGTGACCTTGTGCTGTTCTCCAGGATGGAATGTGAGCAGAGTACCGCGAGCTGCCTGGGTATCACATTCTTCAAGAGAGAGTGCCTGTTCTCTACATTCTCTCTTTTCCCCTTCCTGGAAGCTGGAATGAGGTGCTGCTGCTGGTGGTCTTCCCTGATAAGATGGAGCAACAAGGGAGAAAGAGCCTAGGTCCCTGGACAATTTGGTGGAGTGCTATTTTGGCCACTCATCTACCACTGAGCAGTTAGCAAGAAACTACTATCTCATTTGAGTCACTGTAGTTTTTTGGTAACCTAAATTATTTACTCACTAATGTAATTTCCATAATTCAAGAGCACTAGTCAACATTTCCTAGAGTATCTAAACTGCCGCATTCCAGATCTATAAAAACTGCATGTTATGATGGCTTGCCCCCAAAGCATTCTGGAAAAAGGCCTATTTGCCTTCCGGCATTATGAGGCTCAATCTCTAAACAGTGTCATCTGACTGTCCCTGCTGCTTTAAAAGTCTGCTGCAGCCTTCAGATGCAGACTGCATTCTGCATATACCTAACATCACATGGTTAGAGCCCTTAATCACTCTTACATCCAAACTTCTAATCTCATGAGAATAAGTCTGCTTTCCCATGGCTGAGCAAAATGGGTCCTATCACCATGACATGTGCCCTGCAACCTTCCAATCAAGTGAAGGAAATACACAAAACAAATGTGAGAAATCTCATCACCCATATTCTAAAACACACAGATTTTATTGTTCGTTATCAGGGCTCATTGACCTTGGCTACTGAAAGATTCCTAAGTAGATGTGGTGTACTACCTGTTTGAACTTGGGCTTCTGAATTTTGCTCTAATTGCCCCTGTCATTCATCGTAGCCCTCACCACGAAACAGCAGAAGTCACACTTAGGATGTGAGACCGTTACAGGAGGCCTAGGCAAAGATGCATTGGGTTTATATGTAAAATGGATGTCCCTGGATTGGCATTGGCTGTTGATTTGGGTGACTACAAGCCATCTTAGATGAAAGTCAGATATGTTATTTAGGTATGACTTGTTCTAAGAGAATGTGTTGTTTGGTAGAGCTACTCTATAATTAAGACCCAGCTCAATCTAACCCTCTAAGGCCTGCTATTTTGCTCTGCTTCTTGTCCAGCTTATCCCTCTGGCTCTGGATGGCTGGTAAATTTCCCCTCACCACCAGTTTCTAGGACACTGGGACTTCAGCATGAATGGACCACAGCAAATGTATTATCTCTGGACAATCAGAAGTTAAACTATGAGTGCAATAGTTTAACTTTGAGTTTCCCAGACTCCTTTGAGCAACTGACAAAATTGACAGAAAAAATATGTTTACAAAATAATTTTGTACACCATTTCAGGAATGTGCATACAACTTCACGAAGCCCATCCATCAATATTCAGATTAATAACTGATGCATCTGTGCATGGTTGGTACTATTGTGTTTACATAAAAGATATCACAATATTTAATATTATCATGGACTAAGTTGAAAATTCCTTGAGGACAAGCATTATAGTGACTTGGTACAGTTCTGTGTAGTAGATGTTTTCAGAGATGTATAGAAAACCAAGTCTCATAGCCTTGATTTTTTAATTTGGCCTAAATATTTCCATTCAAATGCTTTATTTTTAGAAATATTGAGAAAACGAGGTAAAAGGGAGAGTGAGGAAAGTGGTAGGAACCCAATGTCCGGGAATTCTCAATTCCGTCCATATGTAAATCATTTAACAGCTTGCAAATGATTTAGCAGCTCATCACTGGTCCCAGAATAAATCTTTTTATAGGCAAAATCCTGCCCCTTTTACACATTTAGGAGATTCAGCCTAAAACTGATGTAATATTTTGAACTGTTTAATTAATTTTGCTTACTGGCATAAAGATCCTTTACTTGATTCAATTAAAAAAATAATTCCCCACCATTTTCTTGCCTTCTGTGGCAGAGACTATTAGTTGTCCTCCAGTACCCATTTTCTCCTTTCTCAGTAGAGAACTCCAGGATGTTGGCTGGACACAGGATTGCCCAGAATGAAGACATTTCCCAGCCTCCCTTGCAGCTGGGTATGGCCATCTGACTAAATTCTGGCCAATGGGATGCAATTGTGTTCTGTAACAATTAGGAATTGTATTTAAACAGTGGTATGTAATGAGGGCTTCCCTTTTCTTATCTCTGTTAGTGAGAATGTAGGGTATAAAAAAGAGCCATCCTGGACTATAAGGTCCAGATGCATTTGAAGATAGCAGACCACAAGGTGGCAAAAGCCAGAGTGCCTGTCACTGTGGAGCTGCCATACTGGTCCTAAACTGTTTCAGGCTCCCCAAGACCGCCCCCACATTCAAGGTTTTACTAGAAGGACTCAGCATGTCATTGCACTCATGCCTAAGGTTTATATAGCAATGTGGTAAGGATACATGGCTAGATCACAGGGGGAAAGCACATAAACAGGGCCTGGAGAAATCCATGTGCAGGACTCCTTATGCTCTCTGACTCCCACGAGGAGCTCACTCTTCCACCATCAACAAAAATGCAGCAACTTGTGTGTGATGTTTCTGCACAGAGAAACCCAGGCAGCAGCTGGGGTCACGTTAGATACCCTCTGTCTAGCCATGTACCAAAATTCCAGAATGCCACAAGGAAAGCAGTCTCGGTACTGTGTTTAATGTTTGATCCCAATTTTTAAAAAATCGCCTCATCTATTGGAAAATAGTGCATGTTGTGGCAGACTGTTAGTTGTTTCCCAATATCAGCTAATTGTTGACTAAGGTCACCCCAAGAGTTGTATTCCAAGGCTCATTTGTAAACTGACTAACACATTAGCTCATGAAGTAAACCTAAGATGACTACATGAGGTCGAGTCTAAAGTGGAATTGGAGGAACCAGACTCCAGTCAGGAACTTGCAACTTACTTCCTCCTACTTCTGTGAACCCTATAGTGGAACAAGCAATGACCATGCCCAGTGAATGCTTGGCAATGACATTTCTCCAGCTTATTGTAGATCAGATGAGTCACAAAATCTCTGTATCATTTCAGCTTCGCTATGGTAGTAGTTCACACAGAGAAGCGATGCACTTTACAGATCTTTCTATATCAACATTCAAGCTCCAAAGAACAGAATCATAAATTCGTTTTTTTTTGTTTTTTTTTGTTTTTTGTTTTTTTACGTTAGTTTGCTTTCTAAGTGGAGGGACCCTAACCAATTTTCTCATTTGATAGAGGAAAACTGTAATACATCTCACAAGACCCAGCATGTTAGCAAAAGTGGAAATAGAAATCTGTCCTCTTGGTCCCCATTCATACACCACCCTGGTGAATCATTTGTGATGATCTACTCATTCACCCAAACTGGGAAAACTGGAGCCTCTGTGAAAACAGATCTGGGCACATGGCCAGTCCCTAACATTGGCTCATTGACTGAACTCTCACATTGTGTGGTACCTTCAGGAGTAAGAAGAAAAGTCGTCTAGTGGAGCAGTGTGGATGGACAGAAGGCAAATCATTGCGTGATACTACATTTGCTTCATGAGTATTTTAAATAGTGCTCCAGGGATAGTAAAAATTACCTTGCAACACAGGAAGTGGCTCAATCCCTCTGTGATGATTATAACCCCAGGACTTTCTCTTGAATCTATCTCAGACATTTATTTGGCATATTCTTTTGAGGTACTCCTAAGGTATTTAATAACATTTAAGCCACTAATTAATTGTCATGCAAATTAAACAATATTGCAGCTTTCACAGGCTTGTGTGGGAACTTGATAAATGTGATCTGAGGACACTAACATCTATTTATCAAACCAAAAAATATTTTCCAGTTCCTGAATAACAACCTCTTTTAAAGAAAAGTGTATACAGAGTGTGGAAGTGTGGAAACTCTAGTACTAAGAAGCCAATGACTCAGTGGGTTTTCTGGATCTTATTTGGACCTGGTGGTGGGCATGTGCTTTCTTCCCACTTGTCCAAGATTGTGTGCAGTTTCATAATTGGGTACAGCATAACCATCACATTGAAGAGCGATGCTTTTATTTTTCACCTAGTGGTAATGCTGAGCAAAGAATAGGAGTTTTATGAGTACAAAGAAGAGAATTTTTTTTTTTTTTAAATCACCAAAGATCAAGCCACTTTTCCTAGGAGCAAGAGGGATAATGGTAAAGGCATGAAATGGGGTGTCACATTGCAGCACTATTTACAATTGTAAAGACTTGGAACCAACCCAAATGTCCATCGATGATAGACTGGATAAAGAAACTGTGACATATATACATTGTGGAATACTATGCAGCCATAAAAAAGAATGAGTTCATGTCCTTTGCAGGGATATGGATGAAGCTGGAAGCCATAATTCTCAGCAAACTAACACGGGAACAGAAAACCAAACACCACATGTTCTCATTCATAAGTGGGAGTTGAACATGGACACAGGGAGAGAAATATCACATACCGGGGCCTGTTGGGGAGTGGGGGACAAGGGGAAGGAGAGCATTAGGACAGATACCTAATGGATGCAGGGCTTAAAACCTAGATAAAGGGTTGATAGGTGTAGTAAACCACCATGCCACATGTATACTTATGTAACAAACCTGCACATTCTGCACATGTATCCTGGAACTTAAAGTAAAATTTTTTTTAAAAAAAGAAATGGGGAGTCACAGATGAATCTAAGCGCTCACTGGCTGTATTACTTACTTTACCGCTAAGAGCCTCAGATCTCTGTAAGAGTGGGGTAGTATTACTCATGTCTTAGAGCTGTTTTGAGGATAAAAGTGAGAATATTTATGTAAACATCTGTGGAGAGTAGGGGAGGACACAAAGAAACCCAAGCACGCTTTTACCAACTTACCAGAGGGAAAACACTATTGAAAGTATAGGAAATCAGCCACATAAATTGGGAGACATATGTCAAGATTTTGGGTTCTTTTTTTTTTTCCCAGATCGAAAAGAAATATAGCACTTTTACATTTCTACAAATGACAATATCTCAGTCACACCACCACTTCCCAGATGGCCTTCTGTGAGTCGGCCTGTGCCAATTCGTTTGTTTATGTGGGCATCTTACAAAGGTCGTGGTATTGAAGTTCTTTTTCTCTTTCAGTTCCTTAACATACTTATGTGATTATTTATGGTTTCTTTCTTGCTAATTTTTTGTGATGTAAAAATTCTAAACAGGGGTATGTTTACCAACCACCTGGCTCCAGCTCTCAGGGCCTTTGCTGCTTCAACAGAGCCTGCCCTTTTGTCTCCACATCTCCCTCCTTTCTCTTCTCTCTCTACCCATGGTCTCTTCCCTCATGGGTTCATCGCTCCTAAGATAAATGAGTCCCCAGGGTTCCAGATGAAGATAAACAATCTTTCCCTAGAACAGTGTTTCCAAACCATGGGACATGATTCTAGGTAATTTTAGATGACACACAGATGTGCCATTAAATAACTTTTGCTACATACTGAAAAGCCATTCCCTTTTAATCCTCTTCTAGTCCTTTAGATTTCATGAAAAGGAAAGTTTTGGTTAGTACTATTATGCTTTTAATGCTTCTCTAACACTCACAATCTTCATTTTTAACAAAGAAAGAGCAGATCTCAGGGTCAGAGTCTTCAGCACATAAAAATTTCATAACAAAGTTTTGTTTTACAGTTTTAATTTTGCTAACATTTTCGATGTATGCCAAGTGATATATCATTTTCCATTTACAATAATAAATAATTGTGTTCCCTTTCAAAATAAATTTCACATTAGTAACAATACACAGAAATCTCCTTTTAAAAATAATATTTCTTGAATTCAAAAAGTAGGTGACTTGAAGAAGCAAACAATAGTACAGGTAGTACATGAATATGTTACAACTGTGAGGGTGGTACTTAGATGGCTAAAGTTTGTCTGTTAGTTCAAAGCCATTGAGAGAAGCAAAATGTGGCAGGGAGGCAGATAGGTGCTGCTCAGAACAGGCTGGTTTCTCTAAGCAAACATAGGACTCATTCATTCCTCTTCTTGTTCCACCGATACTTACCACCACTGTCATCATCATCACCATGGCCATCACCAGTCCCTCGATCATCACCTCCATAACTGCCACTACCATCACCTATATACAACTATGTACTGTGTTAACATCTTACCACCTTCATCACCATCCCTCTGTCCACACTGCTATAGCACAAGTCTTTACCACCACAGGCCTCTGTTACTGCAGCAACCTCCTGCCTGGGGTCCATATTTCCAGTCTTTCTTACTCCCAGTTCACCTATAGATACATGCAAACCCCGTTTCATTCCATTAGTTTCTTACTGTGGAACTGACAGTCCTTCCCACTGAAATAGTTGATCAAATCTAAATTCTTCTGCCTACCTTTCACGACTCCCCGTTCTCTCCTCTTTCTCTCCTCTTTTCTGTTTTCTCTCTAGAATGACCCCCCCCCCCGTACATTTAGGTCACCATAATTTTCCTGTGAATGTTTTTCTATGCCATTAAAGGTTTCTCTAAAAGGACAATTTTTAATAGCTCTAAAGTATGAATGTTCTACAATCTATTTAACCCTTTATTATTGGATACTTTAGTTATTTTCATTTTCTCACTGTAATGAGCAATGCTGCCATGAAAATTCTTGTATGTAAACAAGGATCACACCTTTTATCTCTTTCTTATTTCTTTATCTTGCTGGAAGCCAAACAAATAATCACTGATCGAGTAAAGCTTAAGGGAAAACAAGGACATTCTGAAATGTCCCTTTAAACAAGAATCTTGAATTGTTGAAAATAAAAAATGTCTTTGGATCTGATGACCTTGTTTCATTTTCTAAGCAAAGAGAAGTAGAACAGCAGCGAGATGTCATGGCTTTGCTCTTTCTGAAGCCGACAGAGATATTTATTGCCCAAGTCTCACAAATGCTGAAATTGTGATTGGAAGCATTTCAGCTTCCTGCATAACCCCAGGAGCCTCAGGTTGCAAGTCACTGGCCTGATGAAGTGACAGCCTCTAGCCCCAACTATCTGTATACCAGTGGAGATTAGAAGCATGTCCTGGGACTGGTTTGGAGAAATAAGTTATTTTTCTTTGGTGGGAAACAGGGGCAAGGCTGGTGAGAAGACACTGTTGTAAATGTGATATAATCCAGCTGTCCAAACATGAACAACTCAATTCAGACAATCATCCATTCCCCCAAATCCAGATGTTTGCCATTATACAATCTCAGACTATCTTTTCTTCTATTGAGTGTAACTTGTACTATGTTTGTCTGAGTAGCATTTGTTTTTAATTAGAAGACATGTATTTTGAATCAGCTGGGACTCCTCAGCTGTATCACATAGACACAGCCTATGTTATTAATAATCTTTAAATCATAACTGCCTTTTGCTTTGTGGCAAATTGCTGAGGTTTTCATTCCATCTCAGAGTTCATATATAAGAAACATCGAGACTGCACTAAAATTGGAGTCGATTACTATTAATAGTATTTGTTAAAATGCAGATAATTCTATTCTATCTAAACATTCTGCAAACACAAAATACCCACAATGGCAATGGGCTTTTAATATTTGCACATCTTTGTGTGTGGAAGTCTCCAACTATTATGTTTCATAGTTAGACCTGCTTTCAAATAAATTCCATCCTAACATGTGATCTTGCTAAGGTCATGAACAGTGTCTATGAACTTAACTTCCTCATCTGAAAATTAGAGGATTATAAATGTTATTGTAAGAACTAAATATCATAAAATATTTTAAACACACAGAAGAGTGCTTAAAATGTAGTCTATATGTAAATATACGCTGATTCCTTCCATTCCTTTAAAAATCTCTAGACAGGAGTCTGCCTTTTCTAAGTGGTTATCTGTTCTTACCTCTAGGAGACTAAAGCACACTTTCCACAGGTTTAGATGTAGAGCTTTAGTTCTTCCGCCTGAGAAACAGTGAGCAAGAAAAGTAAGGGAGAAATGCTGAGTATGCTGAAAGCAAGTGAGGACTGTTCTGTAATCTCACTATGCTTCCTTGTGAAACACAATTCTAGACCATTCTCTGAACTGACGTTTTGCTTGCTGAGAGCATTCTCTGCAGAGAGCCTGTTCTCCTCCCTGTCAGCTGTCCTGTCAGTGCCTACCGCCTTCCCTGTCTTCTGGTTCTTTTCTTTCCTCTCTTGGCTCTTTTCAGGTTCTCTGCTTTGCTCTGATCTGCTTTGCATGGTTCCTGGCTCCTGCTTTCCCCTCACAATTACCACCTTGCACCACCACCTTGCTTCAACTTCCAGTGGTTTTTGTCCAGTCTATGAGTCCAATTTAAGGTGAGACACATGGCAAATATTTGCAGGACAGAATCTGAGAGGTCCAACAGTGGGTATTGTCCTCCAGATCATGCCTCAGGACTCCCTGAGACCACCAGAAGGCTGGCCACCACCCAGAAGCTGGCCCTCACCTGGAGGCTGGCTCTCATCCACAGGCTGGCCCTCACCCAGAGGCTGGCCCTCAGCTGGCCCTCACTTGTAGGCTGGCCCTCACCTGGAGCCTGGCCCTTACCCAGAGGCTGGGGCTCACCTGCAGGCTGGCCCTCACTTGGAGGATGGCCTTCACCTGCTGGCTGACTTTCACCTGGAAGCTGGCCCTCACTCGGAGGCTGGCCCTCATCCACCAGCTGGCCCTCACCTGCAGGCTGGCACTCACCTGGAGGCTGGCCCTCACCTGCAGGCTGACTTTCACCTGGAGGCCGACCCTCACCTGGAGGGCCCTCACCTGGAGGCTGACCCTCATCTGGAGGCTGGCCCTCACCTGGTTGCTGGCCTGCACAGGTGCAGCATGTCCCCCACTTGGTTTCCTGACCCTTCTCAGACCAGGCAGAAGCTACACCTAGTCCCTGCTTTCTCTAGTCCCTACTGGCTCTGCTGTCATATTCTGTTCCTAAGAGCTCCAAGCATGTATATTCACATGAACAGAAAGTAGCTTACAAAAACAGTTAACTGGTATTGACCCTGTACACCAGGTATTCTGCCAACTGCCTTACATCCATTATGGACTGAAGGTTTGTGTTTCCTCAGGATTCACATGTTGAAGCTCTGGTCCCTAGTGTGGCTATATTTGGAGGTGGGGCTTCTGAGGAAGTAATTAAGTTTAAATGAGGCCATAATGAGGAGGATTCTGATCTGATAGGATTAGTGTCCTTATAAGAAGAGACAGCAGAGTGCTCACACACCACAAAAAGCAAGCAGGTGGCTATCTGCAAACCTAGGCCAGAACACTCACCAGACACGCACCCTACTGGCACCTTAAGTTTAGACTTCCACTCTCCAGAACTGTGAGAAAATAAGTTTCTATTGTTTAAGCCATCCAGTCTTTTTTTTGTTACGATTTTTTTTATGGCATCCTGAGAAGACTAATACATGCACTAGTTAATTTAATCAACTCAATAATCACATTAGGTCTTATAACTGTTATTCCCTTTTAAAAGACTGAGAAAATGGAGGCACAGGGAGGGCAAGTCATCTACCCCCAAATACCCAATTATTAAATGGTAAAAGGATTTGAACCCAGATAATCTCAGTCAAGAACCCAAGTTCTTAGCAACTCTAGTTTTGCTTGGGCCTATTCCATCAAACCAAAAATAATTATAACAATAATACACCCTGCTTAAGTTATGGATGAAGCAAACTTCTTTCAAAGTGTAAACATGGCAGAGGTAATTTTGAAAAAAAAATTGTTTTCTGTTCAGAAATACTGAATTTGACTTAAGACACAATGACAGTGAAATGAATGAATGAACAGTGGGTTAAATCATTAGCATTTTTTTTTTCTTTTTTCTTTTTCTTTTTTTTTTTTTTGAGGCGAAGTCTCGCTCTGTCGCCCGGACTAGAGTGCAGTGGCCGGATCTCAGCTCACTGCAAGCTCTGCCTCCCGGGTTTAAGCCATTCTCCTGCCTCAGCCTCCCGAGGAGCTGGGACTACAGGCGCCCGCCACCTCTCCCGGCCAGTTTTTGTATTTTTTTTAGTAGAGACGGGGTTTCACCGTGTTAGCCAGGATAGTCTCGATCTCCTGACCTCGTGATCCTCCCGTCTCGGCCTCCCAAAGTGCTGGGATTACAGGCTTGAGCCACCGCGCCCGGCCTAAATCATTGGCATTTATGAAATTTTTATTGAACTCAAAATCTTTTTGATTTACATAATTACATTTAATATTCACTAATTTTCAGTTTCATAAACATATTTTCAGATTTTCATTCATTGCTAGTAAACCTTAAATCACTCTGCCATGCAGTCTCAGCTGAAAAGACACAGGTCCTGCTCTGAGGAGGTCACTTATGGTGGGGAAACAAACATGTACACCAGGGCATGGCCTGACACATTTACACAATAAGTATTTTTTCAAGGCTCTACCATGGGCCAAGTGCCATAAAAATGATGGTAAGAGGACTAGGAGTTTGCAAGAGTGTGTGTGTGTCTGTGTGAGAGTGTGTGTGAGAGAGTGTGTGTGTGTCTGTGTGAGAGTGTGTGTGTCTGAGAGAGTGTGTGTGTCTGTGTGAGTGTGTGTGTGAGAGAGTGTGTGTGAGAGAGTGTGTGTGTCTGTGTGAGAGTGTGTGTGTCTGAGAGTGTGTGTGTGTGAGTGTGTGTGTGTCTGTGTGAGA
>NW_016813156.1:154771-165815 GCF_001698545.2 Rhinopithecus bieti
GTGTGAGTGTGTGTGTCTGTGTGAGAGTGTGTGTGTCTGAGAGTGTGTGTGTCTGTGTGAGAGTGTGTGTGTCTGAGAGTGTGTGTGTGTCTGTGTGAGATAGTGTGTGTGTGTCTGTGTGAGAGTGTGTGTCTGTGTGAGAGTGTGTGTGTGTCTGTGTGAGAGAGTGTGCGAGTGTGTGAGAGAGTGTGTGTCTCTGTGAGAGAGTGTGTCTGTGTGATAGTGTGTGTGTGTCAGAGAGTGTGTGTGAGAGAGTGTGTGGGTGTGAGAGTGTGTGTGAGTGTGTGAAAGTGTCTGTGAGTATGTGTCTCTGTGTGAGTGTGTGTGTGTGAGAGAGTGTGTGAGTGTGTGAGACAATGTGTGTGAGAGTGTGTGAGTGTGTGAGTGTGTGTGTGAGAGTGTGTGAGTGTGTGTGTGAGTGTGTGAGAGTGTGTCTGTGTGTGAGAGTGTGTGTGTGACTGTGTGAGAGAGAATGTGTGTCTGTGAGAGTGTGGGTGTGTCTGAGAGAGTGTGTGTGTCTGTGTGAGAGTGTGTGTGTGTCTGTGTGAGTGTGTGTCTGTGTCTGGTGAGCATGGGTGTGAGAGGGCTATCAGAGAGGGAAAACAATGTGAAAAGCGTTGAAAGTATGAACAGATCGACAGTGTATGTGTATGTGAGTGCATGTGTGTAAGTGTATGTGTGTGTGTCTGGTGGGCATGGGTGTGAGAAGGCCCTTAGAGAGGGAAAACATTGTGAAAGGGCTTGGAAAGGTGAACAGATTGAGCGTGTGTGTGTGTGTATCTGAGGTAGTGGAGGTGGTGGGGCTGGGTGTGGATAGAAGAGCCCCTTGTTTTCCGGTTTCCTGTGTCCCATGTCTCCAAGAGGAGAGGAAAGAACTTGTGATGCGTGATGAAGAGGTTGAACAAGATTAACTTTTTCTATTTTGTTTTTGGTGTCTTCTCTCAGTAGAAACCAATATTTTACAGAATGTGAGACTGAAGTTATCGGTGTAAAATCTTGACAGCTAGAAAATTATTTTTGTGCTGTGCATTTAAACTTAAGCAAGGCTTGCTTCATATGTGAGGGCATGCACAATATCTCAGCTCCAGTCCTTGTGGCTGGCTGAATGGGAAGATGCTGAGCCAGCTGCCTAGTGCCACCTAGAGTGAGGAGGATACAAATATCTATCAAAGCAACATAAGCACACTGTTTTATAAAAATCATATACAAGGTGCTGGGTGCAGTGACTCATGCCTGTATTCTCAGCACTTTGGCAGGCCTAGGCGGGTGGATCACTTGAGCACAGGAGTTCGAGATCATCCTGGGCAACATGGTGAGATTCCATCTCTAGAAAAATACAAAAATTAGCCAGGCCTGATGGCATGTGCCTGTAGTCCCACCTACTCAGGAGGCTGGGGTGAGAGAATCACTTGAGCCTGGGAGGTTGAGGCTGCAGTCAGCTGTGATTGCACCACTGCACTCCAGCCTGGGTGACAGAGCAAAACTCTGTCTCAAAAAAAAAAAAAAAAAAAAAAAAAAAAAAAAAGAAAGAAAAGGAAAAGAAAAGGGAAGTGTCTTATACAAGGAACACAATGCACCCTGTCTCTGGCCAACATCTTCCCAAGTTCAGCTTGGGAAGAAGGGATAATTATTAGTATCTGTTTTGAATTCTTTTCATGGTTCCTCCATGTCAGTAAGTATATGACTATACTCCTTATCAATTTTAGAAATTATCTACTAATTTCCAGCTCTGACAGATGAGGGATTAGCTAACCTGAAACAGTTCTTCTGCCATTCATTCTCAAATAGTTACAATATTCTTTTTTCTTTCCTATGCTGGTTACCTGTGAAACTTTAAATATTTACATCATTATTTCTTGAGTTATCAAGTACAGGAATTGTTTCTCAACTTCGCTCTTTATAAGATGAAAACAGTCTCCTTACTCCTTACTGCAGGGTTTATCTCTCACTTTATCCCCTACCTTTGCCATTTGTAGTTTTCCACTAACATCATCATGGCTGAAACATTTAGATTGCTTTCTGTGTGCATAATGAAGGTTTGTACGTGCGTTCAGTCTAACTGTACAAAGTTAGTAAATCATGGTTACATCATTAAGAGTACATACAGATTGTTCATTACAGGGTCAAATAGTTGGCTTTGATTACATTTTTCTACCTTATGTAGGTTTTTTTTTCTGTTGTTCTGATTGCCTTTTCTCCCCCTGCTTTTTGTGTTTATTGCCTTTTTAAGCCTCACACATAGTATCGTATCTCTGGAAACAACCTTTCCCCTTGTTTTCCGGTTTCCTGTGTCCCATGTCATCCTGGCTTTTTGTTTACTCCTTCATTTTGCCAGATCACATCCTCAAGTATCTTCTGACAAAGAATGTGGAGGAAGTAAACTTTAAGGATCCTTGAAAACCTGACAGTAACTTTATTATGTCACTTTACTGGTATTTTGGTAGCATATAGAATTTTAGATTGCAAATAATTTTCTTTCGCTTCTTTGGAGGCATTTCTCATTTGTCTTTTAGCCTCAGTTGCAGTTAATGAGAAGCCTTTTGCGTAATTCTTGTTTCTTTGTAAGTGAACTCTTTCGTCTTTCTGAAAGCATTACAAGGTTTCCTTTATCTCTAATTTTCTGAAATTCCACAATGATGTGCCTGGGGATTGTCATGTCAATAACTGCTCAGATGCAATGTTGCCTTCAAACATACTTCCTGGCAGAGAAAGCATCGGTGTACTTCTTCCTCCACGGCTCACAGAAGAGATAGACTCGCAGACCAAATAAAAATGTGGGGATCACACAGCTTATTAAATCAATTCAAAACGTAATGCATAAAGATAAAAGCTAAGGGAAATCAAGTATGTAAGTTTGTAAGTTAATCCTTAGGAAATGTTGCAAGCAGGGGAGAAGAATCACACTACTGGTCCTGGGTATACAATCTACATGTGTCTCTTCTCTCTTCTCTCTCTTTCTTTCTCTCTCTCTCTTTCTCTCTCTCTCTCTCTCTCTCTCTCTCTCTCTCTCTCTCTCTGCCACAACAGCCTTCCCCACTGATGGTAGGTTAGTAGGACCAAAGTTGGATAGTGTTTAGGCCAGGGAGCCCAGAGATGGAAGCCCCCCAGGGCCATGACACAGACTTGCTCTGTTGGAGAGATGCAGGACAGGTATGCCTGGCCACAGCTATGGCTAGTCAATTAGCCTGTTTAGTGGCTGTGGGTTTCAGTACTGTTTCTTGAGCAGAGGACATGTGAAGCCAAAATGGTGTTGCTAATGGGTGATTGGATTAGGCCTCTGAATACTAAATACATCTTGTCTCATGTATATTCAGCAATTTCTCAGTATTCACCGAGCATGGTGAATATTCAATATATCATGACTATTTTGTATCCAGGTGATGACATATATATTTAGTGCCTCATGAATATTAATTATCTTTTGGTTCTTCCATCCCTTCTATGTATAACACAGACATATTCCACTTACTACCTAATCTGTACTTAAGATATCTTAAGTGTTTCATTCACATCCCATTTGTTTTCTTTTCTCCTACAGCAGAATTGCATCTCTTCACACAATGCAACTGGACATTCTGGTTATTAATTTTTTTCATTTATCCTGGTGTGTGTGTGTGTATATAAAATATATAAACATATATAAATATATGTATAAATATATATATATATTTCAGTGGATAGACTTTCACTTCGAAGACTCATGTCTTATTTCAGAAGTGTTCCTGCACTCTTTCTCTGACAATTTCTTCCCCTCAATTTTTCCTTATTTTTGCTTTCTAGAACCTATATTAGTAGACAGGTGAATCAACTAAATTAACCATTTCTACTCTTTGCCTTTTCGCTTCTATCTCCCTATTCCTCATCTTCTGGTACTACTGTTTGGAAAAATTTCTCAACTTTCTCTTTCAGTTTGTCTATCAACTTTCTGAATTCTGTAACCACATTTTAAAACAGACTTTATTATTTTGAACAGTTTTAGATTTACAAAAACATTGAAAAGACCATACAAAGAGTTCCCATATACCATGTATCCCATTTGTCCTATTAGTAACATCTTACATTAGTAAGTGACAGTGGTCACAATTGAATTAATTAAGGTGAATTAATCAAGGTAGGCTAAATAATTTATACATTATTCTTAACCAAAGCTCATAGCTTATGTAGATGTCCTTAGCTTTTATCTACTGCTTTTTTTCTTGACCAGGACCTTATGCAAGCTACCACATTACATGTAATTGCATTGTCTCTTCAGGCTCCTCTTAACTATAGCAGTTTCTCAGACTTTCCTTGCTTTTGATGACCTTGACTGTTTTGAGGAATACTGATCAGATATTTTGTAGGATGGCCCACTATTTGAATTTATCTAATGTTTTTCTCTTGATGTTACTGGGGCAGTGAGCTACTGGGAGGAGGATCACAGCGGTAAAGTGCCATTTGCATCACGCCATGTCAAGAGAACATTCTATCGACATGATTTATGATGTTTGATGTTGACCTTGATCACCTGGCTGAGACTGTGTTTGTTAAGTTTCTCCACTGAAGAGTTAACGCTTTTCCTACTCTTACCCTTTCCACACTGTGCTTTTTGCAAGGAAGTCACTATGCACAGTCCACACTCAAGGAGTGGGAATTTATGGTCCCCAACTGGAAGGTGAACTATCTACATAATTTATCGGAAATTCTTCTCCATGGGAGATTTGTCTCAGTAACCACATTTTAAATTTCCAAAATTCCATTCTTGCTCTTTGATCATCTCTTTCTCATAGCATGCTATTCATACACGCTGTATCTTCTCTAGTTTTTCTGACAATATCATTGTACGATTGTGGCAGCAAAGGCCTCTTTGGTTCTCTAAATTTCTGTTTCCTTGACAGTTTGCTTCTCTTCATCTTTCTCTGACATTTCAGTTTGTTTTCAAGTTTCTGGAGACCCTTCCTTACTTATTCATATTCATATCAAAATCAATAAAGAGGAGGCCTCAGAGCTCTGGCAAGGGGAATAGAGCTTATTGACCAACGGGCTTCACTTTAGGATGAGTGGGAAGGGAGCTGTCCCTTCTGCTGGTAGCTCCTCTTAACATCAGAATGCAGTTTATCAGAGACATTAACACTCACACTAACTGTCCTGGTTAGTCTTAGACAGCTTGTTTGGTCTCATTAGAGAATAACCTTCTTTATGTTAGTGGGGTAGGGGATGCTAAATGCCTGGCTGCTGGCCATTCTGAGCACTGGATTGGAGGGATTGTTGTGGGTCATTTTGTTCCACAGACTGACCATTAAATAACACTCCAATTTTATACCTCACTCCTCTCTCTTGCTCTCCATTGAACCACAAGCAGTTTCCAAGTCTGGAGTGTCCCTGGGACTCCAGCGGGTAAGAACCCTAAAGACACTTCAGTCTCTCTCCACATGGGGCAATGGGTCTGGATGCGGCATGCTCCACCCTGTTTCAGTGGTCAGTGCTCTTTCATCTGCTTCCTCTCTCCTGGGAAGCTGCTCAGCGCTCTCCTACTCTGATTGGCCCACTCCTGTCCTTGCTGTTATTTCTTGGCATCATTTTAGTGAGGGACAGGAGAGAAACATTATGCCATTTGTCACCTTGAACACGGCTCTACTTGTTTTAGTTGTAAAAATATGGTGAATTAATTAAGGTAGGCTAAATAACTGTAACAAATTGACCATAGAACATATAAGCTACAGTAGCAGCTTCTTTCATATTAGTGTAATGGTCCAAAGTTTCTGGCAGTGACCTCCCTCAATGCAGGGATTCAGGGACCCGGATTCTACCTTTCCTGTGACTTTGCCATTTCCCAGGGCCTCGCTGCTGTCTGCACCTGGCCAGCAGAAGAGGAGACAGAGCAGGGAGGAGACATGCCTCCTTTTAAAAGCTTTGGGCCAGTGGCGTATAGATCATATCTGCTCACACTGGACTGCTGAGAACCAGTCCCGTACCCATGGTTAGATTCAAGGAGGCTGGAGACACAGACGCAGCCTGAGCAGCCTCTTGCCAGCTGCACCTGTGTGTGATGAAGGGTCCGGATGGATCTGGTTGTGCATTTCTCTGGTCTCCTTTGCCACACATGTACAGGTCGAGGATGGGGGTTACAGTCTATGGTAAGAATTGGGCAGAAGATACTTTGCTCAGTGACAATAGCCAGTCTTACTCATAGCAGTGTGTGAGGATACCTTCATCCCTGCATGTGCCCTAAGGCTGTGCCATGCTTTTCATTGAGCTACCCTAGCTGCTTTGAAGGGAAGCTGAAAGGAAACAACGCTCATTTAATAAATCCATGTGTCAGGCGTTGTGCTAGGAGATTTACATGCAACCCCAACAACACATATTTTCTCTGAGTCACAACAAAAGCTGTTGCTCTCTGTTTATGAAATTTGTACTCCCTGTGGGAAAGACATAGTATGTGGGGATCTTTTTAAAGAAGTAAGTTGGCAGAAAATTATCATTCACCTACTAAGTGCTAGACATGATGCCAGGTCTTAGGAAGACAAAGATGGGAAAGACACCATGCCTAATTTCCAGGAGCTCAGATTTCTCTAAAATGCAAACAAATCATCACAATGAAATGTGATAAGTGCTATCATGGGAGACAGAGGAGGGGGAGAATCTTCTCCGCCTAGAAGGGCAGGGAGGATGGGAAGAGGGGTTCAGAGAGGGTGTCACATTGGAGGTGTCTAGCATTTCAGTAGGGTCTTAAGAGATAGTTACGATTTTTCCAGGTAGAAAGGGGTAGTGGGATGTTCAGGCAGAGGGATTTTCCAGGCAAGGAATGTGGTGCCTGATACATGGGCATTCCAGGAAGGTGAGGCAGGAGTGGTGATGTGATAGTGAGGAGGAGGATGGTAGCAATCGCCAGCCCATAATCCACTTCCTGCCAGAACTTGCAGTCTCTGGCTGTCTCCCCCTTCTCTCCAATACATTCCAGAGCCAGCTGTCCTCACCAGCAATTTTAGCTTCCTCAGAGAATGCAGTGGACAGCTCACTTGAGACCAGGGCTTCTCAACCTCCTTTGCACAATTGATATTTGGGGCCAGACAATGCCTTGTGGTAGGGGCTGTGCTGTGCATGATAGAAGGGTTACAGGGTCTCTGCCTCTACTCACTAGATGCCAGAAGCACTTCCTAAGGTTTGACAACCAAAAATGTCTCCAGACATTGCCCAATGTGCTCTGGGAAGCAGAATGGCCCTACTTGAGAACCACTGTTTTAGACAAATGTCACCTTTCTCTCATCTACCGTAGAATAAAGCATAGTGTTGATATAGTTTGACTCTGTCTCCACCCAAATCTCATCTTGAATTCCCACATGTTGTGGGAGGGACAGGGTGGGAGATAATCGAATCATGGGGCCAGGTCTTTCCTGCACTGTTCTTGTCATAGTGAATAAGTCTCAGGATATCTGATGGTTTTAAAAACAGGAGTTTCCCTGCACAAGCTCTCTTTGCCCACTGCCATCCATGTAAGATGTGACTTGCTCCTCCTTGCCTTCTGCCATGATTGTGAGGTTTCCCCAACCACTTAGAACTGTAAGTCTGTTAAACTTTTTCTTCCCAGACTCGGGTATGTCTTAATCAGCAGCATGAAAACGAGCTAATGCAAGTGTTTTGCAGACAGTGGGTCCATGTATAAGCTGAAGACATATCTCCTTTGAGGCAGAGGGTCTATTTCATCAGCCAACGGTTCTGCCCTGCTTCAAAGTAGTGTTCTGAGGAGCAGCCAATATACAATAGTTACCCACTATTTTATATTTTGCTTACTTTAAACGTGTCTGTCTTTTATTTTTAAAATTAAAGTCAGGCAGACATTTAGTACACAATTATTTTCTCAAATTGAAGGTCAAGTCACTTTTTAAAAATAAACTGATTGAGACCCAAGCAGGTTAAAACTTATTTTTGAATGCTCTTTCTATCTTTTCAAGACAAAATGACCTCTTTCGTGCTTTATGATCTAACACTCCCAAAATAATACTTCATTTACTGGCAGATCCCCCAGCAGTCTATCTGGGGGCAAGTATCAGTCAGGCTCCCATGTTTTCTCAACTATAGGTTGACTTTGCTTGCTCACACATCTGGCATCTAAAACGTATGGATTATGCTTTAATCAATAGCCCAGAATATTGTCATTTTAGGCACCTGTCAGAGAATTCATCCCAGAATTGACTGCAGCCCAGCATTTGCCAAAATTGCAGTTGAGACATCTGATTTTCAGAGAGACCATCTAAATTAGGGCACATCAACTCCCAACTCTCTCAGTTCTCTAAGCTCTACCCATGCACAAAGTCAACTCATCAGAAAACAGTAGGTCCAGACTCTGTTATTAATCAAACTTTTCACAGAAGTGCATTTGGTGGGAAAAAGTTGTTATTCCATTTTTTTCTTGGTAGAGGGAAATAAAAGAAATACCCATCTGTGGAAAAAATATATATTTTGCAAAATCATGGTCAAAGTTGCTGCCAATTATTAATCCAAGCCCATTTGATAAGAATGAATTGAGTTCTGGCTCTGGCAGCCAGGCAGGAGGACCAAGTGTGTGCCTTCAGAGAGAACACAAACTGCATCCAAGCACAGCACCAGAAAAGGCCAGAGGGAAAGTTTCAGGTCTTACCAGACTGCCAGGATGTCAGGGAGGACTAGAGGCAAAGCAATGAATCATGTTCTGGGCTGACAGAGTGTGCTTGGGGTCTGGGGTGGTGGTGGGGGCATCTGCCATACTCAGGAGGGCTATGCCTGTGCCTATGTTTTGGCTCCCTGGAGACTTTCAAAATTAACCCTTTAGACACAAGTGGGCCCTATGGTGAGCTCCAGGGAGAAAAAAATGACATTTTTCTTCCAAGCGAGATGGAGGATGCAGGGCATTTAATTTAACTTGACAGAGTGAATATATAAACAGACAATGGCCAGACCGTGTATAAAAATAGGACTCCCTCATAATCTGCAGCAACCTGCCCAGGAAGCCAACTGACTATCTATAGTAACCAGCCCAGGAAGTCAACCGATTATCCATAGTAACCAGCCCAGGAAGCCAATCGGTTATCTATGGTAACCAACCCAGGAAGCCAACTGATTATCTGTAGTAACCAGCCCAGGAAGCCAGCTGGTTATCTACAGTAACCAGCCCAGGAAACCAACTGATTATCTATAGTAACCAGTCCCAGGAAGCCAGCCTGCTATGTCACACTTATAGGAAGTCAGACTACCATCTCTAGCAATAATCCAGGAAGGCAAACAGTAACTCCAAAGTAGACTTGATTAAAACTGACAGCTTCCCTAATTTTTGTCCTCACTTCAACTCAGGACCAACTAGAGAAGCCCAAATATGCACTCTTAACCAACCTCCTAGGATGTCCTGCTTCTAATTAGCTCAACTGCAGCTCCCTCAGGCTAACAGCCTCTGATCAGGGGATACCTGAAGGCTTCTCTTTCTTCCATGATAAAGTTTTTCCACTCAGAGTTATGCAGCAGAAGCGTGCTGGGCCAGTAAAGTTTTCCCACTCCTCTGCCTGCCTTTGATTTTCTGCCAAATACAAGTCATGGTGACTGTCTTGCAGTTGCAAATTTTGAATAAGTAGTCTTTGCTTGTTTTCATTTGCTTGGTCTGTGTTTATTTTCACAGAATGTTGAAAGTAATGTAACCTAATCTTGAACTCCAAGCAAGTAAAGCATGCTAGAGCAATACCCATGGAGGGGCATGCATGTAGCACAGTCCCACCCCGTCCATACATGTGCACCCAGTTTCTTCAGTCTGGAATGGTCCTGTCCCTGCTCTTCCCCCTGGAGGAATCCCACCCATTAACCCAGGCTTAGCATGAACATTTCTGCTTCTAAGGACCCTTCCCTGCCAGTCATTGGCAAAATCCCTGGAGCTCCCTTCCTCCTCCATGTTAGACTGATGACAGCAGCTCAGCATAAAATGTCAACAGGAAAGAAAGACACATTTCCTGAGTCACTATCTATTTCCTGAAGGCTTTTTACATGTGACATTTCAATAAATCCTCCCTTAACTTTGTGAAGTAGGAACTCCTTCCTCCATTTCCCAAATGATGAAAGCAAGACTGTAACTCATTATACAAAATTGAAGATATATTTCTCTTTCCCAGTTCCCTTTTGAGCTTCTTGATAAGATTATTTCTGATACATCTTACTTTTTTAATGCAGAGCAAATTCTGGACAAATGAAAGCTGTTTCATCCAGGCTTGGGGACTGAATGAATAAATAGATGAATGGGTAACCATGGGGCAGAAAAAATGAATTTGTTTACAAGCTTAGTCTGGCTTAAATGACTGATTATTCAAAAGCATAGACCATATGGTTCCCATAGGTAAAGGGATCTAACTCAAACTTTTTCATGCATCCAGACCCCGTTTCTACAGACAGGAGATGAGTCATTATAAAATTCCAGGTGGAGGCGTCAAGTGTTTCCAGCTCTGGCTATGCTGATATGGAAGCTTTGATGCTTGTGGGTCACGTTCTGAAGACTTATCAGGGAGCAGCAGCTTTCTGCTTCAAGTGAGAAGACAAATGTCAGCAGGTGATCTATAATCTGTGCTTAAGCAATGGGGGAAGAAAACACTTGGTACGCAGTGTATGAGAGAATGCATCATTTTTTTTCCAACCATCAAGAATTATTTCTTATAATTACAGTGATAATTATGATGATAATGATAAAGGGAGAATTATTCCTGGCCAACTATAATTCTAGTTAAAATAGCATGTTACATTTTCAGCCTTTACCTCTTAAAAGAAAACAGGCTCTGGCCAACTGTTCCCAGCACAGCTGTAATCTCTCTTTTTTTTTTTTTTTCCTTCTATCCTTTTTTTTTTTTTTTTTTATACTTTAAGTTCTAGGGTACATGTGCATAATGTGCAGGTTTGTTACATATGTATACTTGTGCCCTGTTGGTGTGCTGCACCCATCAACTCGTCAGCACCCATCAACTCGTCATTTACATCAGGTATAACTCCCAATGTAATTCCTCCCCCCTCCTCCCCCGTGATAGGCCCCGGTGTGTGATGTTTCCCTTCCTGAGTCCAAGTG
>NW_016813157.1:0-964 GCF_001698545.2 Rhinopithecus bieti
TTTTATCTGTTATATTTATATTAAATTTATAATTAATTTATAAACTATTAGCAGCTTTTTGATGCTGAATTTTCTATTCATGAGTATGGTATGTCTTTCCATTTGTTTAAGTGTATGTTTTTGCTTTTCAGGAATTGTATTTTTTGATGTTTACGTTTAGATATTTTATTTTTTGTTATTTTATATGTCATGTTTTAATCCATCATGTTATCTAGTTGGCTATTACTTGCACATATAAAGGCTATTAATTTAGGAGTTAATTTCTCGTCTTGTTTCATTAAATGGGAGAACATTTTATATCTTTTCTGATTTTTACTGCCTCTATTTGCTTTGATTACATTGAAGATATGTTCAATATATTACTAGTCATAGTAGCCAACCTTGTATTTTTCCTGACATCACTAGAATTGACTTTAGTATTCCTTTCTTATGTAATATGCTGGATTTGTGCCTGATGTGTAAACAAGTGCATGTATTTATTTTGCATGTTAAGTATTCGTTAATGTGTATTTTACTAGTGTTCTTTAGACTTATTAATATGAATTGTTATAATAATGAATTTCTTAATATTCAACTGCATGCTTCTTCATGGAATAAATCTGGGTCATGATGTGTAATTTTTATAAATATTTATAAATAAGATTTATCTGTATTTTTTGTGTGTTATCTTTACAATGTTTTGATATCAATGCTAAATTTCTTTTCATACAATGAATTTGTAAGTTGTGTTTCTCCTGAAGTTTTACTTCAATGAGGATAATTATGCCTTATAACAAACTTTCTGGGAAGTGAATAGAAAATATTGTTACTAATTGTTATCTTGCCTGAATACTCAATTATCTACTCCAAATATTAGAGAAGATTGTTGATGATAAAATTATCAATTAACATCTGCTCAAGATTATGGTATTTCAGAAGTGATAAATAAATGAAACACTGTGTTCAAGATTCAAATGTTTTTTTT
>NW_016813158.1:0-3806 GCF_001698545.2 Rhinopithecus bieti
AATATATAATTATCTTACTTATTTGCTCTATACACATTGAGCACCGCATTCAGTTGTGTTACAATTTTTGCTTTAGGCATTAAATATACTTTTAAAAACTCATAAAGAGGATAGTATACCCCTACTTTTGCCCAATCCAATATTCTTCTTTCCTTTCTGAAGTTCCAGGTCTCCTTCTTTTATCACTTCCTTCCTGTTTAGAGAACTTCTTTTAGCCATTCTTTTTTTTTTTTCTTTGAGACAGAGTCTCGCTCTGTTGCCCAGGCTGGAGTGCAATAGCACGATCTCGGCCCACTGCAACCTCTGCCTCCCAGGGTTCAAGCGATTCTCCTGCTTCAGCCTCCTGAGTAGCTGGGATTACAGGTGCACGCCACCACATGCAGCTAATTTTTTGTATTTTTAGTACAGACGAGGTTTCGCCATGTTGGCTAGGCTGGTCTTGAACTCCTGACCTCAGGTGATCCACCTGCCTCTGCTTCCCAAAGTGCTGGGATTACAAGAGTGAGCCACCTCGCCCAGCCTTTTAGCCATTTTTTTTTTTTTTTTTTTTTTTGAGACAGAGTCTCGCTGTGTTGCTCATGTTGGAGTGCGGTGGCCCAATCTCGGCTCACTGCAACTCCACCTCCCGGATTCAAGCAATTCTCCTGCCTCAGCCTCCTGAGTAGCTGGGATTACAGGTGCGCACCACCACGCCTGGCTAATTTTTGTATTTTAGTAGAGACGGGGTTTCACCATGTTGGTCAGGCTGATCTCAAACTCCTGACCTCGTGATCCACCTGCCTCGGCCTCCCAAAGTGCTGGGATTACAGGCGTGAGCCACCGCGCCCGGCCTTTTTAGCCATTCTTTAAGGGTAGGTTTGTTAACAACAAATTCACTTAATTTTCCTTTATCTGAAGGTATTTTTTGTTAGAACAGTTTTAGATTTATAGAAACATTGCAAAGATAGTACAGAGAGTTTCCATATACCCTACATCCAGTTTCTCCTATTATTAACCACTTATATTAATATAGTACATTTGCTACAATTAATGAAGCAGTATTAATACGTTATTATTAAAGTCCTTACTTTATTCAGAGTTCCTTAGTTTTTACCTCATGTACTTTTAAAAAGTTATGTTTAGCAGCAAGGTCTTGCTCTGTTGCCTAGGCTGGAGTGCAGTGGTGTGATCATAGCTCACTGCAGCCTTGAACTCCTGGGCCCAAGTGATCCTCTTGTCCTAGTCTCCTGAGTTGCTGGGACTTCAGGTACATGCCACCATGCCCGGATAATTTTTTAAAAATTTCTGGAAGAGATGTGGTCTAGCTATGCTGCCCGGGCTGGACTGGAACTCCTGGCCTCAAGTGATCCTCCCACCTTGGCCTCCCAAAGTGCTGGGATTACAGGCATGAACCACCATGCCTGGCCACCTAATGTCCTTTATCTGCTCCAGAATATCATCTGGGACACTGCGTTACATTTAGTCATCATGTCTCCTTAGGCTCCCCTTGGCTATGACAGTTTCTCAGGTGTTTATTGTTTTTGATGACCTTGATAGTTTGAGAAGTACTCGTCAGTAGTTTTATAAAATATTCAAATTTGTCTGATGTCTGTTGATATGGTTTGGCTCTGATATGGTTTGGATGGCTCCCATCCAAATCTCACCTTGAGCTGTAATCCCCATAATCCCCATGTGTCAATGGTGGGACCAGGTGGAGGTAATTGGATCATGGGGGCGGTTTCCCCCATGCTGTTCCTGTGATAGTGAATGAGTCTCATGAGATCTGATGGTTTTATAAGCATCTGGCATTTCCCTTCCTTGCACTCACTCCGTCCTGCACCCTGTGCAGAAAGTGCTTGCTTCTCTTTTCCTTCAACCAGGATTGTAAGTTTCCTGAGGCCTTCCCAGCCATGTGGAACTGTGAGTCAATTAAACCTCTTTCCTTTATAAATTACCCAGTCTCGGGTATTTCTTCATAGCAGTGTGAGATTGAACTAATACACTTGTCTCATTATTAAACTGAGGTTATGGATTTTAGAGAGGAAGACCACAGAAGTGCCATTTTCATCACATCATATCATGGATACATACTATTGATGTTGATCTTGATCACCTGACTGAAGTAGTGTTTGTCAGGTTTCTCCATAGCAAAGTTATTCTTTTTCTCCTTTTCCATACTATACCTTTGAGATGGAGTTTCGCTCTCGTTGCCCAGGCTAGAGTGCGGTGGCACAATCTTGGCTCACCACAGCCTCTGCCTCTGCCTCTGCCTCAGCCTCTCAAGTAGCTGTGATTACAGGCACACACCACCATGCCTGGCTAATTTTGTATTTTTAGTAGAGACTGGGTTTCTTCGTGTTGGTCAGGCTGGTCTCAAACTCCCAATCTCAGGTGATCCACGTGCCTTGGCCTCCCAGAGTGCTGGGATTACAGGCATGAGCCACCGCACCCGGCCATACTATACTCTTTTAGAAGTCACTATGTGCATTCAAATTGAAGGACTAGAGCTATGCTCCATCTCCTTGAGGGGCAGAGTATCTACATAAACTATTTAGAATTGTACATGGGAGATTTGTCTCTATCTACCTATATCTATCTATCTATCTATCTATCTATCTATCTATCTATCTATCTATCTATCTATCTGCTATAGTTCGGATGCGTCCCCAAAAGTTCATGATTGGAAACATAGTTAAAGAAGTGAGGTCCTTAAGAGGTAATTAGACCATGAAGGCTTTGCTATCCTGAAAAGATTAATGCTGTTATCTCAGGAGTGGGCTCCTGATAAGTTCAGACCTCTTCCTCTCTGTCTCACATGTTTATTTGCCCTTCCATCATAAGATGACCCTTGCTACATGGCACCAACAGCCTCCAGAATCACAGCCTCCAGAATCATGAGCCAAATAAACGTCTGTTCTTATTAAACCACCCAGTGTATGGTATTCTGTTATAGTAGCAGAAAATGGACTAAGACACTATCTGTCTATCCATTCAGCCATCCAGCAATCCATCTGATCAAGTCATTTGTTTACAACAGTATGAACTCATGGATTATGTTTGGGTTTTTCTTTCTTTCTTTCTTTTCTTTTCTTTTCTTTTCTTTCTTTCTTTTTTTTTTTTTTTTTTTTTGAGACAGAGTTTTGTTTTGCTGCCAAGGCTGGAGTGCAGTGGTGTGATCACAGCTCACTGTCACCTCTGCCTCCTGGGCTCAAGTGATTCTCCCACCTCGGCTTCCCAAGTAGCTAGGAATACAGGCAGACACCCCTGCACCCAGCTAATTTTTGTAATTTTTGTAGAGATGGGGTTTCACCATGTTTCCCAAGCTGGTCTTGAACTCCTGAGCTCAAGTGATCCACCTGCTTTGGCCTCCCAAAGTGCTGGGATTACAGGTATGAGCCACCATGCCCAGGAAGATATATATTTTATACTTTAGGTTATAATACAATACTATATTTTATTGTTCATATTGTTCTAACTTTGGACATTAGGAGCTCTTTTAGTTGCCTCCTGTGCCCTTTTACATCCTATCATTGTCTTTTTTTTTTTCTTTTGAGCACTTCCTTACTTTCCGTCACTATGAGATGTTCCAGCCTTATCTTGTATACTTCCTGCCCTAATCTGACAATTCTTTTCTTTCTGCTCTAAAGCAAATGTTGTGCCACTTTATTCTGGCCCACATGGTTTCATTTGCGAAATCTGCTCTCATTGCAATTGGTGTTCTGCTGTAAGTGATGCATCTTTTCTCTTTACCTGACTTCAAGGTTTTTTCTTTTGTTTTCTTTCTTTCCTTTCCTTCCTTTCTCCTTCCTTCCTTCCTTCCTTCCTTC
>NW_016813158.1:4904-10804 GCF_001698545.2 Rhinopithecus bieti
TCCTGACCTCGTGATCCACCCGTCTCGGCCTCCCAAAGTGCTGGGATTACAGGCTTGAGCCACCGCGCGCGGCCTCATTTTTGATTTTTTAAAATAGAGCTGGTGTTTCGCCACGTTGCCCAGGCTGTTCTTGAACACATGAGTTCAAGTGAGCTGCCTGCCTTGACTTCCTAAAGTGCTGAAATTACAGGCATGAGCCACTGTATGGAGCCTGAATGTATTCCTAAAAGTGCAATTTATTTTATGTGTGTATTTTTTAATTTTTTATTTTTTTTGAGATGGAGTCTCACTCTCTCACCCAGACTGGAGTGCAGTGGCATGATCTTAGTTCACTGCAGCCTCTGCCTCCCAGGTTTAAGTGATTCTCCTGCCTCAGCCTCCCAAGTAGCTGGGATTAAAGGTGTGTGCCACCACGCCCGGCTAATTTTTGTATTTTTTTTTTTTTTTAGTAGAGACAGGGTTTTGCCATGTTGGCCATGCTGGTCTCGAACTCCTGACCTCAACTGGTCTGCTCACCTCAGCCTCCCAACGTGCTGGGATTATAGGTGTGAGCCACTGGCACCTGGCCTATGTGTGTATTTTAATTTACATAAATTGTATTGTGTTAGACATGTCAATGTTTCCTTTTTCACTCAGCATTCTTTTGTAAAAGCCATTCCTGTTGCTAGGTATATATCTAATGCATTCCTTCTAACTGCCGCATAGTACTCTAAGATATATCTGCCACATTTTCCCTATTCATTTATCCAGTGATGGACAATCAGATTACCTCCAACTTCCTGTTATCACAAACAACGATCTGACGAGCATCCTCATACAAGCACCTTAATGGACTTGTGTGGGGATTTCCTTGGTATAAGAGGAATATATATGTATTTTATGTTTTAATAGGTATTTTTAGATTACTTTCCTAAAAGGATACAGCAAGTCATCCTTCTGCCAGCAGTGTACAAGGGTGCCTGTTTCCCTTAATCTTCACCAACACCGGATGCCATTATTCTCATTAATTTTGCCCAGTCTTTGTCAGAAATATTGTATGCATTACTTTAATTTGCATTTCCTTGACTATAAGGTGAGGTTGAGTAGCTTTTCATATGTTTTTGGCACCTTGAATTTCTTCCCTAAATTGCCTTGCTTAGAATTTAATTTTGGGTGTGTTCAGTTGGAGACACCTAGGAACATCTAGATGGACCCATCTAGTAGGCAATTCAAAATATGAGCCTGCAGGAGTTCGAGAACAGCTTGGGCAACATGGCGAAAACCCGTCTCTACAAAAAAGCAAGAATTAGCCTGGCGTGATGGTATGCACATGTAGTCCCAGCCTCTCAGGAGGGTGAGGCGGGAGGATCACTTGAACTCAGGAAGTGGAGGTTGTGGTAAGCCAAGATTATGCCACTGCAATCCATCCTGGGTGACACAGTGAGACTCTATCTCAAAAACAAAAACAAAGAGACAAACAAACACAAACAAAATATGAGCCTGTAGTTCCAAACAGAATAAAAGTCTGAAGACAGCAATTTGGGAGTTGACAGTTTATAGATGACAGCCAAAATCGTCTAAATGGGATTTGGAAGGTAAGATTATCTTTGAAAAAAACTATAAAGTAATAAAAGAGCTGAAAAGAAGCCCTGCAAGTTCAATATTTAAGCAGCAAATAGATGAGGAACCACGAAGAATGTCAGAAGGAAAAGTCATAGAGGAGAAAGAGAAGCAGGAAAGAGTGATACCAGAGACGCCAAGAGAGGAGAAATTTCCAAAGAGGATATGATTAGCTATTTCCAAGGCTACAGAGAGGCCTTGTGAGATTGGTACTGAAAAGTAATTGTTAGATTTGTCAATTATGGCATTATTTGTGGTGAGGGTAGTGATGGTAGTTCCAATAATATGGTAGGGGCAGAAACCAGGAGTCAAGTACAGACTCAGAAGCGAGGAAGTAGATATAGTGAGAAATAGATGATCTGTTTTGTTGTTCTTTTGTTGTTGTTGTTGTTGTTGTTGTTGTTGTTGTTGTTGTTGAGACGGAGTCTTGCTCTGTCGCCCAGGCCGGAGTGCAGTGGTGCAATCTTGGTTCACCACAATCTCTGCCTTCTGGGTTCTAGAGATTCTCCTGCCTCAGCCTCCTGAGTACCTGGGACTACAGGCGTGCACCACCATGCCTGGTTAATTTTTGTATTTTGGGTAGAGACAGGGTTTCACCATGTTGCCCAGGCTGGTCTTGAACTCCTGGCCTCAAGTGATCCTACTGCCTCGGCCTCCTAAAGTTCTGGGATTACAGGCATGAGCCACTACACCCAGCTAAGGTGATCCTTTAAAGAAGTTTGGATATAAAGGAAAGGAAAGAGGGTAATAGTTAGAGGGATTATAAGGTTTGGGAAAGGCTTCATTTGTTTTAAGAAACAAGAGACTTGACCATTTGTACAGGCTGACAGAAGGAGAGATTAGAGACATAAGAGGAAGAGTTTTTTATAATTAATTTATTTTCTTTGAGACAGGGTCTGGTTCTGTCGCCCAGGCTGCAGTGCAGTGGTGCCATCACAGCTCATTGCAGCCTCCTGGGCTCAAGCAATCCTCCTGCCTCAGCTCACCGTGTAGTTGGGACCACAGGTGTATGGACCATGCCTGGCTAATGTTTTGATTTTTTTGTAAAAATGGTGTCTCACTTTGTTGCCATGCTGGTCTTGAACTCCTGGGCTCAAGCAATCCTCCCACCTTGGCCTCCTAAAGTGGTAAGATTAAAAGCCTGAGCCACCATATCTGGCCAGGAGATTTTTTTTTTTTTTAATATATTTTGTTTTTAGACGGAGTTTCACTCTTGTTGCCTAGGTTGGAGTGCAATGGCTCGATCTCGGCTCACTGCAACGTCCGCCTCCCAGGTTCAAGCAATTCTCCTGCCTCAGCCTCTGGGGTAGCTGGGATCACAGGCATACGCCACCACGCCTGACTAATTTTTGTATTTTTAGTAGAGACGGGGTTTCACCATGTTAGTCAGGTTGATCTTGAACTCCTGACCTCAGGTGATCCACCCACCTCAGCCTTCCAAAGTACTGGGATTGCAGGTGTGAGCCACCATGCCTGGCCAGGAGATTTTTTTTTTTTTTTTTTAATGTCCAAAATAGAATTCCTGATTTCCCTTCCAAACTTATTTCTCCCTGAGACTTTCCAATCTCAGTAAAAGGCACTCTCTCACTTAGTTGCTCAATCCTAAAACCTGAATATCACTCTTGAGTCCTCTTTTTCCCCTCTTTCTCTCATTCCATTTCACGAGCAAGTGGGAATGTTGGAAGAGCACCTAAATATTCTAGTAATCTAAGAAGCTTCCCTTGCTTCTTGAAGTCTTCCCAGAGCAGAATTTTAGGAGCCATGTAGGTCAAGGTCAGAGAAAGGGTGAGCTTGCTTTTTATTTCCTGACCATGTTCATAGATAATAGTCAATTTTGAGAAGACAGCAGATGCCAACCGTAAACAGCTTACTGAACTTCTTTTGATTACTAAGGACAGTACATTGGCTTCAGTGCTATGTTTGGAATGGATGAGAAGCATCATCAAAATAGTACAAACTGGTAATGGGAATACATGTAGCTATTCTTCATAATAGGTATTCATTCTGATCTTCCTTTCAGTTCTCTGGCAAGGAAGAAAGAGTATTAGGCCTCTGTCTAACAATGAAGGGGGAGGGTGTGGGTGAGGGGTGTGTGTGAAAGAAATTAGCCTTTGAAAATATGCCTTAAAACTCATTAGACTTAAAACCTTAATAGCAAAGACTGTGTCTGTACTCTCAATACCTGGTATATAGTGTAGCTACTCAATAAATGTTTGAATCTAAACTGTTAAATTACCTCATCTAATTCTTGTAACAATTCTGTGATTGTAAATATTTTTATCCATATTTTACAGGTTAGGATACTAAAGCTTAGAGAGTTTGGTAGCTTTTGCCCAAGTTCACGACCTCCCTTTTCCAGACTCATGGGAATGTGCATGCATAAGAGAGTCAGTGGTTTGGGTTAAGGGGTGAGACTGGGGGAAGAGAGTAACTCTTCCTCTGCACCAATCAGCTTTCTTACTTGCTTTCTTTCTCTCTCTCTTCCTCTCTCTCTCTCTCTCTCTCTTCCTTTTTTGTTTTTCCCCAGCCTGGAGTGCAATGGCGTGATCTCGGCTCACTGCAACCTCTGCCTCCTGGGTTCAAGCGATTCTCTTGCCTCAGCCTCCCAAGTAGCTGGGACTACAGGCGTGCACCACCACACCCGGCTAATTTTTGTATTTTTGGTAGAGATGGGGTTTTGCCATGTTGGCCAGGCTGATCTCGAACTCCTGACCTCAGGTGATCTGCCCGCCTCGGCCTCCAAAAGTGCTGGGATTACAGGGGTGAGCTACCACGCCTGTCCCCAGTCTGCTTTAGAACAGAGTTTCTCAACTTTGGAACTTGACATTTGCTGCTGGCTAATTCTTTGTTGTGTATTGGCAGGTGCTGTCCTGTGCTTTGTATGATGTAGCAGTATCTGGCCTCTACCCACTAAATGTCAGTAGCATGTTCCTCTCCCAGCAATGTTTTGACAACTAAAAAAGTCTTTGGACATTGCTAGAAGTTAAAATCACTCCTGAATGAAAACCACTGCTTCAGAGGCTCACGGGACAAAGCCAGTACTGCCCAGGAAGTTCTTCATTTCAAAGAGAGAAAGACTGGGGTCTTCCCCAGTCTTTTCTCGCTACAAAGTCAATGGTAGACAGCCTGATATGAACACAAATTGACATTGACCAATTCTAAGTCATTGCCCTTTTCCTGCGCCCTTTATACTCTTCCCTCCCTATGGGAGATTTCTGTTTTCCCTTCCCTTGCATACCCCACCCCTACCCCAGCCCTTTCAACTATATTGGCCAACGTTGTGCTTGGTGTGAAAGTAGCACCCTATAGGCAGTAGAATGGTAGTCACTCAGAGTGTGTTTGAATTTTCTGGTAAAATCCAGGCCCTTTCTGCTACCAAACTTTACTCTAGGCCCTGAGGCTGGTTGACTCTCCACTCTCATCTCTGCTTCTCTGCCACGGTCTCCTTTATCGTAGGGAAATGCCAGTCATATTTGTGCAATTCCATCCATAGTTTTCAAAAGTGGTGGAATCAGGTCTATCTGAATCCAATGCCTTTGTCTTGTCTCTACCCCAGTTGTTCTCAAACTTGAGTGTGATTCAGAATTTCTCAAAGCTCAGGTTACCAGATTGAGAAAAGCAAACAAAAACTAGCATTCCCAGTTAAATTTGAATTTGAATGTGTCTCAAATATTGCAAACATTTATACTAAAAATTTACTCACTGTTCATCTGAAATTCAAACTCAGTGAGTGTCCTGTATTTTATCTAGCAACTCTTTAGAGAGTTTATTAAAACACAGATTGCTGGGCCCCACCCCTAGAGATTCTGATTCAGTAGGTTTGGATGGGGCCTGAGAATCTGCATATGCTGGTTCAGGGACTACACTTCTGAGAACCACTGGCATATAGGTTAAATGGTGAAAGACAAGAGGTTGTATCTGTGAAGACTTCCCCTCAAAGTAGCAAAGTAGAAGGGGGAAAATGGCTAAAAAGAAGGTAACTGCCTGATCAGAAATCCATGTGTGAAGATATATGAATTTTTATTGATAACAATGGCGTGCTAGCTATTCAAAACTATGGATTTTGAGCAGTAATGCAAAACAATCTAAAATTCAGTTTGGGAAACTTATTCTTACCATTTACCAAAACACAGTGTTAGTCATTGCACAATTTTAATTAGGTCAGCGAGAATGCCTCCTTTCATAAACTAAAGGATTCTTGACATGTATGAGGCATTTCTGACCCTTGATAATTATGAGATGATCACAGTTCTTTCTTAAATTTTCTTTAATGGTTGTTCTCATTAATTATAAAAGTATTA
>NW_016813158.1:11484-13797 GCF_001698545.2 Rhinopithecus bieti
GCACATAACACAAAAGGATTTTTAAGAAAAATGGAAAGATATTCCATGTTCATGAATTGGAAGAATTAATATTATTAAAATGACTGTATTACCCAAAAACAACATACAGATTCAATGCAGTCTCTATCAAAATACCAATGACATTTTTTTACAGAAATAGAAAAAACAATTTTAAAATTAATATGGAACCACAAAAGACCCTAAATAGCCAAAGCAAAACTAAGCAAATAGAACAAACCTGGAGGCATCACACTGACTACAAAATACACCCGACTTCAAAATATACCAGAAAGCTATAGTAACCTAAACAGCATGGTGTTGGAATAACAACAGACACATAGACCAATGAAACAGAATACAAAACCCAGAAATAAGCCCATGTATTTACAGCCAAAGAATTTTTGACACAGGCGCCAAGAGTGTTGGCAGAAAGGATATTCTCTTCAATAAATGGTGCTGGGAAAACTAGATATGATATCCATATGCAAAATAATGATATTAGACCTGTGTCTCTCACCATATACAAAAATCAACTTAAAATGGATTAAACACTTAATCATAAGACCCCCAAACTATAAAACTACTAGAAGAAATCTTAGGGGAAATGCTTCAGGACATTGGTCTATGCAAAGATTTTATGGGTAAGACTTCAAAAGCACAGGCAACAAAAACAAAAATAGGCCAGGCGCGGTGGCTCACACCTGTAACCCCAGCACTTTGGGAGGCCGAGGCAGGCAGATCCCCTGAGGTCAGGAATTCAAGACCAGTCTGGCCAACATGGTGAAACTCTATCTCTACTAAAAATTAAAAAATTAGCCAGGTGTGATGGTGTGTGCCTATAATCCCAGCTACTGAGGAGGCTGAGGCAGCAGAATTGCTTGAGCCCAGGAGATGGAGGTTGCAGTGAGCTGAGATCACACCACTGCACTCCGGCCTGGGTGACAGAGTGAGATTCTGTCTCAAAAACAAACAAACAAACAAACAGAAAACCCAAAAAACAAAAACCAAAAAACCCCAAAATAGACAACTGGGACTATATCAAAGTAAAAACCTTCGCACAGGAAAGCAAACAATCAACACAGTGAAGAGACAATCTGTAGAATGGGAGAAAATATTTGCAAACTATTCATCCAACAAGGGACTAGCATCCAAACTGTATAAGGAATGTGGCCGGGCGCAGTGGCTCATGCCTGTAATCCCAGCACTTTGGTAGGCCGAGGCAGGTTGATCACCTGAGGTCAGTAGTTTGAGACCAGCCTGACCAAGATGGTGAAACTCAGTCTCTACTAAAAATACAAAAATCAGCCAGGGGTGGTGGCATGTGCCTGTAGTCCCAGCTACTCGGGAGGCTGAGACAGGAGAATTGCTTGAACTTGGAAGGTGAAGGTTGCAGTAAGCTGCGATTGTGCCACTGCACTCCAGCCTGGGCAACAGAGCCAGGCTCCATCTCAAAAAAAAAAAAAAGTATAAGGAATGCAACAGCAAAAAAACCAATTCAGTTAAAAAATAGGGCCCAGTGGCCAGGCGCAGTGACTCACGCCTGTAATCCCAGCACTTTGGGAGGCCAAGATGTGCGGATCACCTGAGGTCAAGAGATTGAGACCAGCCTGACCAACATGGTGAAACCCCGTCTCTACTAAAAATACAAAAATTAGCTGGGCATGGTCTGGGCGCCTGTAATCCCAGCTACTCAGGAGGCTGAGGCAAGAGAATCGCTTGAACCCAGCAGGTGGAGGTTGCAGTGAGCCGAGACCGTGCCATTGCACTCCAGCCTGGGCAACAAGAGCGAAACTCCATCTCAAAATAAATAAATAAATAAATACATACATAAATAAATGGGACCCAGCACAGTGGCTTACACCTGTAATCCCAGCACTCAGGACAGGGAGGCCAGGGCAGCAAGACTGCTTGAGGCCAGGAGTTTGAGACCAGCCTGGGCAACATAACAAGACTCTGTCTCTACAAAAATAAAAATAAAAAAATTAGCCTAGCATGGTGGTGCATGCCTGTAGTCCTAGCTACCTGGGAGGCTGAGGCAGGAGGATCATTTGAGCTCAGGAGTACCGGGCTGCCATGAGCTATGACTGCACCACTGCACTCCAGCCTAGATGACAAAACAAGACACTGTCTCAAAAAAAAAAAAAAGGGCAAAATATCTGAATAGAGATTTCTCAAAAGAAGACACAAATGGCCAAGAAGTATATGAAAAAATGCTTAACATCTGTACTAATCAGGGAAATGCAAATCACAACCACAATGAGATATGTCACCCCAGTTGGAATGGCTGTCATCAAAAAGACCAAAAAAAAAAAA
>NW_016813158.1:16450-20117 GCF_001698545.2 Rhinopithecus bieti
TTACAGGCGTGAGCCACCGCGCCCGGCCTCCATGCATTGTTTATAGGTTGATGCTAAAAGTTGTAAAGCAATAAACAATATTTGCATTATTACAACTATACAAATGTTTTTCACTGCAGAGACAGGAAGGGTTTTTGGATTACACTTTCTTTTCTAGTGGCACAATGTCATGATTTCTGTGCTACTTGACAAGGTCAGATAAAGTCTCTTCTTACACTCCATCCAAAATCATACCACATTTTAGTTGGCTTCATATTTTTTCTTGTTATACATGCTTATCAAGATTCTGTCTTTCTAAGCTGGAGAAGATTCTATCTCAGGGTCTGGATTTCTCACTACTCCAACTCAGAAGAGTGCTATACTGCCATTTTCCCTTGGCGGTTGTGTGTGGAAAACAGTAAATACCGGAGGGTGTATAAATGTAACAGTTTAAATGAAAAAAGAAATTGTCAAGTGTCCCTCCCTGATTATACACATCTCTTTCTACTCCCCACCCCCTCTGCCAGGTAACTACAGTCATGAATTTCGTGATAACTATTTCCTCAAATAAAAAATAATAATTTTGCCATCTGAGAATGTATCCCTAAATAATATAGTTGAGTTTTGCCTGATTTTGAACTGTATATAAATGGAATCATACTACATATGTTCTTTTGTGATTTTCTTCTTTTATTCATATTTGAACTTTTGCTCAAATCTATGCTTATTGTTTTCTGCTTGTTCTGTTAATTACTGAAACAGCTGTCTTAAATTTACTATGATTGTAGTTTTTTTCTGTTTCTTCTTCTTCTGTGTCAAAATTTTCTTTGCATTTTATAGCCATATTATTACATACATATTATCCATTTTAAAGTACACGAGCAAACATTCTCTAATAGTATTTTGCAACATTCATTTTTTTCTTTTAACTATTACTTCCAACTGGGCACAGTGGCACGTGCCTATAGTCCTAGCTACTCAAGAAACTGAGGTGGGAAGATTGCATGAGCTCAGGGAGTCTAGTCCAGAATTTTGTCCTAATATGATATATTTTATGCTTGAAAGTCTTTTTTATTGCCCACCATGCTTCTCTGCCTCAAAAATATATGTATTTTGTAATTTTTTTTTCTTTTTTTGAGATGTGGTCTCACTTTGTCACCCAGGTTGGAGTGCAGTGGCACGATCTCGGCTCACTGCAACCTCTGATTCCCAGGTTCAAGCAATTCTCCTGCCTCAGACTCCCAAATAACTGGGATTACAGGTGTGTGCCACCACACCCGGCTAATTTTTGTGTTTTTAGTAGAGACGGGGTTTCACCAGGTTGGCCAGCCTCGTTTCCAACTTCTGACCTCAGGTGATCCGCCCACCTTGGCCTCCCAAAGTGCTGGGATTACAGGCATGTGCCACTACACCCAACTAATTTTTATATTTTTAGTAGGGATGGGGTTTCACCATGTTGACCAGGCCTGTCTTGAACTCCTGACCTCAGGTGATCCACTCGCCTTGGCCTCCCAAAGTGATGGGATTACAGGCGTGAGCCACTGTGCCCAGCTATAAAACGGTGATATTCTAATTCCATTATTAATCATTTATTTGCTGGAATAAAGAGAAACATCCTCTCCTCTATTATTTGGTTGCCCAATAGTCTAGTTTTAAGGAAAAGCAGGATAAATGTTTGATTTTCCCTTTAACATTTTCAAAACATTGAGTTGGTTTTCTATCACTCTAAAATTTTCAGTGATTTTAAAAAACAGAATCATTATGAACTTGTGGATTTAAATATAGTTGGTATTTCCGGCTTATCTTGTAAATTTCCTGTCCCAGACCTGGAATCAGCCATTCTCCAAAAAGCCCTGGTTTCTTTTTAGTGAAAAATGGTATTTCAAGGCCACAGCCTGGATGGTAGCAATGCTCATAGCTACTGGGCTAGTCATTGTTTCTAAACTTTTTAAAGAAGAAAATGCCTCATGAATTCACATTGATATTTTATTTTATTTTATTTTATTTTATTTTATTTTATTTATTTTGAGACAAGAGTTTTGCTCTTGTTGCCCAGGCTGGAGTGCAATGGCACAATCTCGGCTCACTGCAACCTCCGCCTCCCGGGTTCAAGCGATTCTCCTGTCTTAGCCTCCCAAGTAGCTGGGATTATAGGCATGCGCCACCACGCCCAGCTAATTTTTGTAATTTTAGTAGGGACGGGATTTCACCACTTTGGCCAGGCTGGTCTTAAGCTCCTGACCTGAAGTGATCCACTCACCTTAGCCTCCCAAAGTGTTGGGATTACAGGCATGAGCCACCGCACCAGGCCAGCACATTGATAATTTTAATTCAGATTCAGGTCTATGGGGTTTTCCTTAACTATCTTACATTTGAATCTCCTTTCTTTCACACTTGAGAATCTTGGTTCCCAAGGACATACGGGATAATATAATTCAAATATCACATAATTACTCATTTGCTTTATCCCCCATAATATACACAACTGTCTCAGAATAGCAGTATTAGTACTACCACTACTAATATGATTATAAAACAATTTGAAATGTTTTCACATATCTCTTCACTTTTTTCCCATCTTTAGTGATTATATACTGTACTCTTACTGAGAACCTTCACTGAATCTTATCTCTACAAGTATCCATGTGTGTTTATTAAGTTTATTTAATGTTCACCAACAGTCCTTATGTCATTGTATTTCTAGTTATTTTGCCTTTCTGGACTTTGTTCCATAATAGATTCCTCAGAAAGGGTTCACAGGAGCAACATTTCCTACATGATTGCAGATTAGTTTACAAACTACAGCCTCTATCCTGGAAAGCCAGCGTATTAATTTGCTAAGGTTGACACGACAAAATTACAGATTGAATGACAAACAACAGAAATGTATTTTCTCACAGTTGTGGAGAATAGAAGTCCAAAATTGGGGTATTTGGAAGGTTTGGTTTCTGTGAGGCTTCTGCCCTTGGCTTGAAGATGGCTGCCTCTTGCTGTGTCCCCACATGGTCTTTTCCCTGGTGTCTTTGTGAGTCTACATTTCTTCTTTCTATATTTATTTTTATTTTATTTTATTTTATTTTTTGAGACAGGGCCTTGCTGAGTCACCCAGGCTAGAGTGCAGTGGCATGATCATGCGTCACTGTAGCCTTGACCTTCCAGACTCAAGCGATTCTCCCACCTTGGCCTCTCAAGGAACTGGGACTACAGACCTGTGCCACCATGCTTGGCTAACTTTAAAAAACATGTTTGTAGAGATAGTGTCTCCCTACGTTGCCCGACCTGGTCTCAAACTCCTGGGCTCAAGTGATCCTCTGGCCTTGGCCTCCCAAAGCACTGGGATTACAAGTGTGAGCCACCCTGCCTGGCCTCCTCTTTTTATAAAGACACTAGTGAGTTTGGATTAGTGCCCACCTAATGGCTTCATTTTAATCACCTCTTCTGGGCTGGCACAAGTGGCTCACACCTGTAATCCCAGCAGTTTGGGAGGTTGAGATAGGTGGATCACTTGAGGCCAGGAGTTCAAGACCAGCCTAAGCAACATGGCAAAACCCCATCTCTACTAAAAAGTACAAAAATCAGCCGGGTGTGGTGGCACACGCCTGTAGTCCCAGGTACTTGGGAGGCTGATTGCACCACTGCACTCCAGCCTGGGTGACAGAGCTAGGCTCTTTCTCAAAAAAAAAAAAAA
>NW_016813158.1:21646-27345 GCF_001698545.2 Rhinopithecus bieti
AAAAAAAAAAAAAAAAAAAAAAAAAAAAATCTACATATAGTTTCAAGCCTTTGTTAAAAGTTGTTTCGTTGTGACATAGAGCTGATAAAAACAATTTTTAAAAAAATTTAAAATAAAGTTGTTTCAGGAAAACTTTCTTATAGTCTTTATTATTTGTTATTTTCCCTTGCTTTGGTTTTCTTCTATGTATGTTGGATTTTCTTTAACTGTCTTTTAAATGTATCACTTTCTCTCAAATCCTTTTATCTCTTTTTTTCTATTCTTATTGGTTTTAAATTTTTTGTTTCTTTTCATCTGTTTCTCTTAAGGCGTTATGTTTTGTGTTTATTTGCTCTTGAGCCCCTGGTTTAGAATTGATTTCTGATTGCTTTGTTTTCAATTATTTCTTTAGTCCTATTACTCATTTTTTTGAATTTTTCTAATTCTGATTTATTTTTTCATATCTTGTATCATTTTTAATGTCTTTTTACTTGTTTTGAAATTGTAGATTATAGTTTTGATGTTTTGTAGTCATATATTCCTGCCATGTTCTCATTGCCAAAGGATGTTATTCTCCTTACTCTCTTTTTTCTTGTAATAAATGCAACTTTGATCCTTTCTGTTGACCGTTTTATAGGAGTATTTTCCTTTTAGAAGGCTGGATTCAGAATAGATTTTCTAATTTCACAGCTTTTAGCTCCCTCTTCTGTTGCTTTTGTGTAGTTTTTAAAAATGTAGCAATTTTCTCAGATATCTTGGTGCTGTTTTACTCCTCCACTTTCATCTGAACCTTCTTTTGCTGTGCTGCTACCTTTGGATTCTGTTTCCAGTAGTTTCTTTTCAATGTGGGGATTTGTCCTGGAATGGAGATTTAGCTGCTTAGTTTTGAGAGTACATGGGGCTCACACTGTTCCAGACCCATGAAACTGACTTTGCAAAAATTCTAACACTGAGAAAATTACGGCAGTGAAGGAGATCTGAGCTGGCTAACCCCATCTTGCCTTTAGCCTTAAAGCTGCCCTTCATGATTCCTGGGCTTAGACCAAACTAACTTTGGGAGACATTTAGTTTATCGTTTAAATGATAATAGCCCTTCCCCAAAACTCAAGCACCTTTGTAAAGCTAATGAGAGACCACCAGGCTGAGAGGATAGAGGAGCCTGAGTTCTGCCAAGGTGCAAACATAAATGATTTCCAGTCGTTATTTTGGAGGTCACATGATATGCATCTTCCTCAATTACTCTTGCAGATAATATCACTATTGTAGAACCTAAGATTGGTCTTTTGAGGTCTCTTTTCAGGTTTTTTGCATGTCTGATACCGATGGCGCCACCTGGACTCTTGTCAGCCACTCTTAAGGCCCCACCCAGAAGCGACTCAGAGATCAGGAAAACCGTACCCCTATGAATGAGCACCCAAACAATTAGCAGCAAGCACCCATTGCCTAGCCACCCCCACCCCTTCCTCCAAACTACCCCTGAAAAACCCTAGCTCCCAAATTCTCTGGGAGATTGACTTGAGTCATAATAAAACTCTGGTCTTCAGTTCAGCCCGCTGTATGTGAATTGAACTCTTTCTCTATTGCAATTCACTTACTTTGATAAATCAGCTCTATTTGGGCAGCAGGCAAGAAGAACCTATTGGACGGTCACGCCCAAATTGTTCCAATCTCTTTAGGTCTTACCTGCAGTTGGAATATGCATAGCCTCTTCCAGTTTCAGCTGTTGTCCTCAAATTGCCCCCCTAGGCTTCCCAGTGAGTAACTTTGGCTCTTTGGGGATTTTTGGTTTTGCTATCCCATTTTCTCTGTTTTTATGGCAGGGAGGGTTGAGGGGTATTCTTTTCTTTCTGACTGTTATTTTAAAACCTACACCATCTCCACCAACTCCCAAGAATCCTCTTGTCCATTTTAAAAAATTATTATTTTAGAGACAGGCTCTTGCTGTGTCACCCAGCCTGGAGTGCAGTGGCATTATCATAGCTCACTGCAGACTTGAATTCCTGGGCTCAAGCAATCCTCCTGCCTCAGCCTCCTAAGTAGCTGGGACTACAGGTTTGTGCCACCAGACCTGGCTAATTTTATTTATTTATTTTAGAGATGGCATCTGGCTGTGTTGCTTAGGTATGTCTCGAACTCCTGGCCTCAAGAGATCTTTCCGCCTCAGCCTCCCGAGTAGCTGGGATTACAGGCACAAGCCACCTCACCCAGCTTCTGCTGCCCATTAAGTTTTCATTACAATTATTATATTTCTCAATTTTACACATTTTTAAATCCATTTAAATCAACTTTTAAAGTGTTATTTATAGACAATAAAATGTACCTATATTACATGTACACTTTTACGAGTTTTGACAAATGAATACTCCCGTGTAATCATCATCACTGGCAAGAGAGAACATTTCTAGCATTCCAGAAAATTCACTTGTGCCCCTTTTCAGTCAATCGTCCCCAACCATGGTCCAAGGCAACCATTTATCTGCTTCCTGTTACTACAGATTTGTCTCTTCTAGAATATCATGTAAGTGGAATTGAACAGTATGTACTTTTCTGTGTCTGGTTCCTTTGCTCAGAATAATGTTTTAGAGATTCATTCATGTTGTTACCTATATCAATAGTTTGTTCTTTTTTAATGCTAGTATTTCTTCTTATGGATACGCCACCATTAATTCTGTTGATGGAAATTTGGGTACTTTTTAATGTTTGGCTATTGTGAATAAAGCTGAATATTCTTGTGCATATCTTGTGATGGCTATATGCACTCATTGCTGTTTAGTGTTTGCCTTGGAGTGGAATTTCTGGGTCACAGGGTACTTGTATGTTTAGCCTTATTAGATACTGCCAAGGAGGTTTCCAAAGTGGTTGTATCAATTTACTTTCCTGCTAGTAATTATGAGAGTTCAGGTTGCTCCACATCCTTACCAAAAATTGGCATTTTAAGGTTTTTTTTTTTTTTTTTTTTTTTTTTTAAGACATGGTGCAATTTTGGCTTGCCACAACCTCTGCCTCCTGGGCTCAAGTGATCCTTCCACCTCAACCTTCCAAATAGCTAGAACTACAGGTGTGGGCTACCACACTCCGCTAATATTTGTATTTTTTGGTGGAGATGGGGTTTCACCATGTTGCCCAGGCTAGTTTCAAACTCTTGGGCTCAAGCAATCCTCCCGCCTCGGCCTCCTGAAGTGTTGGGATTACAGATGTGAGCCACCATGCCTGGTCAGTATTTTTAAAAATAATTTAAACTTTCTGGTGAGAGAGAAGTGAGCTTTAGTAATTTGTGACAGTGAGCTGCTCATCTGCTGATTTTTCTTGGAAAATTATTTGTCGGAATATTTTGAAGCATAGGGTAAAAGAGCATTTTTTCAGAAAGTTGTGTTTGCTTCTGCTAGGTACTTATGGGCAATGCTAGTCTCTGACTGTAAACTAATTTAAGATTTTTAGACCACCAGTGGTGTATATTTTAACTGTAAACTTGTGCAAGGACCAGCTTATTGTTCAATTTCTCAGGGACTTATTTATCGCCTCTACTCTGTTCAGAGCAAAGGCAACTTTTTCTTCAAGCCCTTTGGGTTGGGGAGTAGGGTGGGGTGGGATTACATTCTAATCTACCCTTACTTAAGGTTGTAGCCCTTTCTAAATCCAGCTAAGACCCAAGGATACAGAAAGAGGACCTCCTTTTAGTCGCCCCACCTTGGATGGACCTAAGGGTCTATGAGGAATTTAGCTGAAGGTTACTAGGTTTTGTAAATACTCTTATGCCAAAAGCAGCTTCAGTATACCACATGTCTGTATGAATTCCCTTTTATCTCGATAATTCTTTATCATCTTATTAGTCCTTTGATATTTTTAAATAAGATATTTTATGCTTTATCCAGTCTCTTAAGTGATTTTCTGTGAGAGGGTTGGTGCAGATCCTAATCCATCATATTATCAAGAATGGAAATTATGTTTCATATTTCTGTCATTATTTTCTCGTATAGTTTTTATTTATTTGTTTTTCCCGGAGTTTCTAATAGCCTTTTGTATTTTCTTTTTGAGAAAAGAGACATGACTTCTTCTTCTTCTTCTTCCTTTTTTTTTTTTTTTTTTGATACAGGGTCTCACTCTGTCACCCAGGCTGGAATGCAGTTGCACGATCATGGCTCACTATAGCCTCCACCTGTCAGGCTCAAGTGATCCTCCCACCTCAGCCTCCTGATTAGCTGGGACTACAGGCACATGCCACAGTAGTCAGCCAATTTCTTTCTTTCTTTTTTTTTTTTTTGGTAGAGACAGGGTCTCACTATGTTGCCTAGACTTGTCTTGAACTCCTGGCTCAAGTGATCCTCTCACCTCGGCCTCCCAAAGTACTGAGATTACAGGCATGAGCTACCATGTCCAGTTGACTTCTTTAGACCATTAATATTTTCCAGCTCCTTACTCAGTCTACTCATTGGTTGGAATCTATTTCATTTTTCTTCTTCTTTTTTTTTTTTAATTGAAAGAGGGTCTTACTATATTGCCTAGGCTGGTCTTGAACTCCTGAGCTCAAGTGATCCTCCTGCCTCAGCCTCCCAAAGTGCTGGGATTACAGGCATGAGCCACTGCACCTGGCTTATTTCATTCTTCTTGAAGACATTCTTTCTATAGCACTGGTTTCTTTTTTAATTGATACATAATATTTGTACATATTTTGGGGGTACATTTGATATTTTGACACATGCATACAATGTATAATGATCAAATCAGGATATTCAGGATATCTGTCACCCTGAACATTTATCATTTCTTTGTGTTGGGAACATTTCAAATCTTCTCTTCTAGCTATTTTGAAATATGCAATATATTATTAACCATAGTCACCCTACTATGCTATGGAACACTAGCACTTACTCCTTCTAACAGTGTTTGTACCCATTAACTAGTCTCTCTTCATTCCCCCCATACACTTCCCAGTCTCTGGTAACTATCATTCTACTCTCTATCACCATGACATCAATTTTTCTAGCTCCCAAATATGAATGAGAACATGTGATATTTGTCTTTCTGTGCCTGACTTATATCACTCAATAGAATGTATTCCTCCAGTTCCATCCATGTTGCTGCAAATGACAGGATTTCATTCTTTTTTTAAGGATAGATAGTATTCCATTGTGTATATATACATTTTATTTATCCATTCATCTGCCATTGATCTGTTGATAGACACAAGTTGATTCCATATCTTAGTCATTGTGAATAGTGCTGCAATAAATATGGGGGTGCACATATGCATTTGATATATGTGAGTCCTTTCCTTTTGATGCCCAGTAGTGGGATTGCAGGGTTGTATGATAGTTTTATTCCTGTTTTTCTGAGAAACTTCCATACTGTTTTCCATAATGGCTATACTAGTTAGCATTCCCACTGCAAAGATAAGAGTTATCTTTCTTTGCGTTTTCACCAGCATTTGCTATTTTTTGTGTTTTTGGTGATAGTCATTCTAGCTGAGATGATATCTCACTGTGACTTTGATTTGCATTTCCCTGATGAATAGTGATGTTGAGGATTTTTTCATATACCTGTTGGCCATTTGTATGTCTTCTTTTGAGAAATGTCTATTCAGATCTGTAGCATTGGTTTCTTATTCTAAATTGGACTGATTGCTTTTCAGACCTAGTTTATATATATATATATATATATATTTTTGAGACGGAGTCTCGCTCTGTCGCCCAGGCTGGAGTGCAGTGGCAGGATCTCAGCTC
>NW_016813158.1:28610-30442 GCF_001698545.2 Rhinopithecus bieti
CCTTTCCTTCCCTTCCCTCTTTTTTTTTTGGCTAGGAGATAAAGATTGGGCTAACTATGCTAAATATGGGGATGATGGCTGGGGGGATCATAAGGAGTCAATGGGGGCACTTCTTTCACAAGGTTTCAGTTCACCCCCTAATTTTCAGACTCCCTTCTTATTTTGACCTTGAGCACTTCCTAGCTCTGAAACAGGAGCCTCTCTGGGATTCTGCCAGGCACATTGTCTTGTTCCATTCTGTTTCATCAGTTGACACACTTCCAATCTTCCAGAAATTTGTTAAGCCCATTTTCTTCACTGTTAAGGGCTTATTCTTTTATTACCATTTTAATGGGATGTCAAAAGGGAGGGAGATAAACACATATCTTTAATCAGACATCTTCAATTAGAACTCTCTTATCTTTATAATGGCCTTATAGTAGACCTTTGTGTGGATGTAATATAGTTTATTAAATGCCCAAGTGATGGACATTTGGGTTCTTTCCGATTTTTCACTATTCAAGCAATGTTATAGTGGACATCTTTTGTACGTAAATCTTTGGGCACCTGTGCAAGTATTTCTATAAGATAAATTCATAGAAGTAAAATTGGTAGATATTGCCAAATCATTCTCTTGAAACATTGATCCCCTTCACACACTCAGAACAGCAATAAATGGAAATTTCTTTCCTATATCTTCACAACACATTATCATTAATCTTTTTCCATCTTTGCCAATCTGATGACCAAAAATTGGCTCACTCATTGTTTTAATTTGTATTTCTTAATTATGAGTGAAGTTGAGTATTTTTTTCAGATATATTGGTCATTAACCATTTTTTCTCCATTGGTTGCCTACTGATGTCCTTTGCCCATATTGTTTGTCTTTTACCAATAGATTTGTGGGAGCTCTTTTTATATTATGTATCACAATTCTGAATCTGGGTTTACATCATTAATAAGTTTGGAATATGTAGGGTGAAACCAAATTAAGCAACCTCCTTTACCACAGGATTTTAAAAAAGGCTTTAATGTGATAATTACATTCTGAAGAAGTGAATTTAGTATGTGACATTTCTCAGATTAATCTGACCATAGAACTATTTTTTCTTGAAGTATCTTGAGGAACTAATTCTGAGGGACCAGTTTGGGAGCCACTGTCCTACCTAGTGATTAAGCTCATGAGAATGAGAGCTATAGAACTATGTATTATTGACCATTTTATGTTTAGCATCCAGTACCTGGTATGTAGTAAATGCTCAATAAATATTTGTTGAATAAATATGTTAATGCCTAGTAAATGAGCACGTTTGCACCTACTAATATGGTACTCTGATAAATACTGTTCAAGATGAAGAATTATTTTATTTCATCTAATCTGAAAATCATTGACTATAAGATGCACCCATATTTTAAGCACTGCTAATAAAGAACAAAATACTGCCAACTAAATTATAACACAAGGCTGGACATGGTGTTTCCAGCACTTTGGGAGGCTGAGGCAGGAGACTCTCTTGAGGCCAGCAGTTCAAGGCTGCAGTGAGCTATGATTGTGCCAGCTGCCCTCCAGGCTGGGTGACAGAGAGAGATACAGTCTCTAAGCAAATAAATAAATTACAGCACAGGATAATTTTAGCATCTAGAATTTATATTTTATAATGATTGAAGGTTCTGTTTAAGTCTTGTTTAGGAGCTGAGCACGGTGGCTCATGCCTGTAATCCCAGCACTTTGGGAGGTTGGGGCGAATAGATTGCTTGGTCCCAGGAGTTTGAGACCAGCCTGGGCAACCTGGCAAAACCCCGTCTCTCTCTCTCTTTTTTTAAAAGACTTATTTAGAAATGGATTTTTATCT
>NW_016813158.1:32605-35446 GCF_001698545.2 Rhinopithecus bieti
TTTTTTTTTTTTTTTTTTTTTTGAGATGGAGTTTCACTCTTGTTGCCCAGGCTGGATTGCAATGGCGAGATCTCAGGTTACTGCAACCTCTGCCTCCCAGGTTCAAGTGATTCTCCTGCCTCAGCCTCCCAAGTAACTGGGATTACAAGCTCCTGCCACCATGCCTGGCTAATTTTTGTAGTTTTAGTAGAGACGGGGTTTTGTCATGTTAGCCAGGCTGGTCTCGAACTCCCAACCTCAAGTGATCCACCCACCTCAGCCTCCCAAAATGCTGGGATTACAGGAGTGAGCCACTGCGACCGGCTTAGAAATGGTACATTTCTCACATGCTGTCTTATATCTCTTTTCACTTAACAGTATGTGTTGGAGATCTACATATCTACATCTGTGTCTTTCTATCGATTGGATATATGTATCTCTAAAACTAAAGAGCTCCCTCGTTTAAAATAATTTCACTCATATCTTTAAAAAAACACAGCTTGTTTGGGAGGCCAAGAGGGGCGGATCACGAGGTCAAGAGATCGAGACCACCCTGGCTAACACGGTGAAACCCCGTCTCTAATAAAAATACAAAAATTAGCCGGGCGAGGTGGCGGGCGCCTGTAGTCCCAGCTACTCGGGAGGCTGAGGCAGGAGAGTGGCGTGAACCCGGGAGGCGGAGCTTGCAGTGAGTGGAGATCTTGCCACTGCACTCCAGCTTGGGCGACAGAGCGAGACTCTGTCTCAAACAACAACAACAACAACAACAACAACAACAACAACCCAAAAACACAGCTTGGCCGGGCGCGGTGGCTCACGCCTGTAATCCCAGCACTTTGGGAGGCTGAGGCGGGCGGATTACCTGAGGTCAGGAGCTCCAGACCAGCCTGGCTAACATGGTGAAACCCCGTCTCTACTAAAAAAAAAATGCAAAAATTAGCCGGGCATGGTTGCGTGCACCTGTAATCCCAGCTACTCGGGAAGCTGAGCAGGGAGAATCGCTTGAACCTGGGAGGCAGAGGTTGCAGTACGCCAAGATCATGCCACTGCACTCCAGCCTGGGAGACAGAGCAAGACTCTGTCTCAAAACAAAACAAAACAAAGACAAAAACAAAAAAACAAAAAACCACAGCTTGATTGTGCTATAATTCACATACCATGCAATTCACCTACTTAAGAGTACAATTTACTAGTTTTTAGTATATTCACAGAGTTGTGCAACCATCACAACTTTTTTTTATTTTATTTTGTTTTCTTTTTCTGGAGACAGGATCCCTCTATGTTGGCCAGGCTGGCCTCCAGCTCCTGGGCTCAAGCAATCCTCCCACCTCAGCCTCCCAAGTAGTTGGGACTACAGGCCCCTTGCCACTGCACCTGGCACAACAATCAACTTTAGAACGTTTTTGTCACCTCAAAAAGAAACCTATACCCATGAGCCATCATTCCCCATTTCCTCCCAACCCTCTCAGCCCCTGGCAGCCATTGATCTACTTCCTGTCTCTATATATTTGACTATTATGGACATTTCATATAAATGCAATTGTAGAATATGTGTTTTTTTGTGACTACTTCTTTCACTTAGAATATAGTTTTTAAAGTTCATGTTGTGACATGTGTTAGTATTTTATTAGTTTATAATAAACTAATACATAATAATATTTGATTGTTTGGACATACCACATTTTATTTATCCATTCATCAATTGATGAACATTTGAGTGGTTTCTATTTTGGGCTATTATTAATAATGCTGCTATCCATATTTGTGTACAAATTTTTTGTGAACATATGTTTTTATTTTTATTGAGTATATACCTAGGAGTAGAATTGAGTAGTCCTATGTTTAACCTTTTGAGAAACTGCCAAACTGTTTTCTGCATAGGCTGTACCATTTTACATTCCCACCAGTAGTGTATGAGGGTTTCAATTAACCAAATCTTCATCAATACTTTTATTATCTGTCTTTTGATCATAGCAGTCCTAGTGAGTGTGAAGTGGTATCTCACTGTGGCTCTGATTTGTATTTTTCTGATGACTAGTGATATTGACGATCTTTTCCTATTCTTGTTGGTTATTTGTGTATCTTCTTTGAAGAAATGTCTATTTAGATGCTTTGCCTATTTTAAAATGGCATCATCTTATTTTTATTGTGGTAAAGTATACACAACATAAAATTTACCATTTAAACCATTTTTAAGTATACAGTTCTATGGCATTAAGTATATTCACATTGTTGTGCAACCATCACCACCATCCATTTCCAAAACTTTTTCATCTTCCCAACTGAAACTGTATCCATTAAAAATATTAACTTTCCATTCCCCCCTCTCCACAGCTCCTGGCAACTGCCATTCTACCTTCTGTCTCTGTATTTGACTACTCTTAGGAACCTCACATAAGAGGAATCATATGATATTTGTTCTTTTGTTACTGGTTTATTTCCTTTAGCATAATGTCTTTGAGTTTTATCTTCGAGTTGTAGCATGTGTCCATATTTCCTTCCTTTTAAGGGCTGAGTAATATTCCATTGTATGGATATACTACATTTAATTTATCTATTCATCTGTCAATGAGCACTTGAGTTGCTTCCACCTTTTGATTTGCTGATATGAACATGGGTGTACAAATATCTGTTCAAGTCCCAGTTTTCACTTATTTTGGGTATATACACAGAAGTGAGATTGCTGGATAATATGGTAATTCTGTGCTTAATTATTTGAGAAATTGCCATTTTATTTTCCACAGTGGCTGCACAATTTTATATTCCCAGCAGCAATGCACAAAGTTCCCATTTCTTCACATCTTTACCATCACTTGTTATTTTCTGTTTTTTTATAATAGTCAAAAATACATTCTATATATA
>NW_016813158.1:36502-44541 GCF_001698545.2 Rhinopithecus bieti
TTAAGCAATTCTCCTGCCTCAGCCTCCCGAGTAGCTGGGATTACAGGTGCCTGTCACCGCGACTGACTAATTTTTGTATTGTTAGTAGAGACAGGGTTTCACTGTCTTGGCCAGATTGGTCTTGAACTCCTGACCTTGTGATCCACCCACCTCAGCCTTCCAAAGTGCTGGGATTACAGGCATCAGCCACTGCGCCCAGCCAATAAACTTTTGACCATTAAAGTATGTTAGCTGTGTTTTTTGCTTTTTTTTTCTTTTTTCTGGGACAAAGTCTTGCTCTGTCACCCAGGCTGTGTGCAGTGGCGTGATCTCGGCTCACTGCAACCTCTGCCTCCCGGGTTCAAGCAATTCTCCTGCCTCAGCGTCCCTAGTAGCTGGGATTACAGGTACCCACCACCACGTTCAGCTAATTTTTGTGTTTTTAGTAAAGATGGGGGTTTCACCATGTTGGTTAGGCTGGTCTTGAACTCCTGACCTTGTGATCTGCCCACTTCGGCCTCCCAAAGTGCTGGGATTACAGGCATGAGCCACTGAGTGAGGCCAGTTGTGGTTTTTAAAATAGTTCTTGGCCAACTGCGGTGCTTCACACCTGTAATCCTAGCACTTTGGGAGGCAGAGGCGGGTGGATCACCTGATGGCTGGGACAAGGGCCATCAGGGCTGCAGTATTTTTGTCCTGCTGCTGCACCTGAGTAGAGCCTCTGACCTATGAGTGGGGCGTGGGTGGAGGAGGGCAGCCCTCTTGGCCTAAATTGTTAGGAATTTAGCTTCTCCTGCTGGAGCTGGGGTGGTTGGGAAATGCTGGAGGTCTGCCCTTCCTGGGGAGATGTTATAGCCTTTGACCAGGACCAAGCGACAGCGGATGTCTTGTCTTCTTGGTCATATCTGCCTGGAGTGGAGTGGAGTTTCCACCATGCTGAACTGGGGTCAGGTAGGGTGTGGGTCATTTCTCAAGTATCCCAGACTCTTCTTCTTACTGTGATTTAGTAGGTTTTCTTGCATAAATATTTATTCACTTGCTCTATGCCCTTAGGGCGATTTCCAGAGAGTTTAAGTGTGTGTGTGTGTGTGTGTGTGTGTGTGTAATTTTTACCAACTAGGGAGTTTCACTGGGAAGTGGATCTGTGGAGCTCCTCACACTGCCATTTGGAAGTGGAATCTCCCCCATTTAAAAAATAACTCCACTGTATTACACTGAAAGAACCATACTTTATTTAACTAGTTCCATACTGGTTGACATTTAGGTCATTTGAAATACTTTGCCATTAAAAAGAATGCTGCTATTAATAACCCTTTTTATATTGCTAGTATATCTGTAAGATACATTTCTTTTGCTGGGTCAAATTGTATAAATATAAATAACATTAATAGATGTTGCCAAGTTGCCCTCTTTTGATGGTTTCACCAGTAATATAAGGGAGTATCTATTTCCTCATACTCTGGCCATCAGTTTGTTATCTTGAAAAATGGTTTTTTTTTTTGTTTTTGTTTTTTTTTGAGATAAGATCTCGCTCCATCACCCAGGCTGGAGTGCAGTGGTGTGATCTTGGCTCACTACAAACTCCACCTCACGAGCTCAAGCAATCTTCCCATTTCATCCTTGCAAGTAGCTGGGACTACAGGCACATGCCACCACACCCAGCTAATTTTTTATTTTTTTGGAAAGATGGGTCTCACTATGTTGCACAGGCTGGTCTTGAACTCCTGGCCTCAAGTAATCCTCCTGCTTCAGTCTCCCAAAATGCTGGGATTACATATGTAAGCCACCACACCCAGCTGAAAAATGGTTTTTAAATATAGTATTACTTTGTATTTTTCCTACTATGAGTGAAGTTAAGGATATTTTCATGAGCTTAGGGCCATGCATTTATTTTGCTGTTCGCTATTTCTGTCTTTTGTTCATTTTAAAATTGGAGTGATGATGGTCTTTTTCTTATTGATTTGTAGGAGTTCTTTGTATATTAGGGAAATTAGCCTTTTGCCATATGAATTGTAAATTGTTTCATTCAGCATGTCCTTTGTTTGATTTTTCTTTAAATCTTGCTATCATAGGTTTTGCCATTTAGAATTTCTTTTATTTTTATATGGTCAAATTCATCAGTCCTTTCTTCTATGATTTCTGGGTTTGGTTTATGCTTAGAAGGGTATCTGTCCTCCCGGTTTGAGATAATTAACTACAATCTTCCATGATACCTACTAGAGCAATTATGGTTAGTTGTGGTTTCATTTAAAACATTTTTAAATTAATACATAATATTTGTACGTATTTATGGGGTACATGTAATATTTTGTTATGCACATAGAGTGTGCAATGATCAAGTCAGGGTGTGTCCATCACCTCAAGTATTTTTTCATTTGTATGTATTGGGAATGGTTTCATTTTTTTGCTTTTTGTGCTGCTCCTTGCAGAGCAGGGCTAACCCATAGGCAGTGTGCCCAGCGTCAGCTTCATTTTTGTTATTTTATTTTTGTTTGAGACAGGGGCTGGCTCTGTCACCCAGGCAGGAGTGCAGTGGTGTGATCTTGGCTCACTGCAAACTCTGCCTCCTGAGCGTAAGTGATCCTCCCACCTCAGCCTTCTGAGTAGCTGGGACTACAGGCATGTGTCACCATGCCTGGCTCAGTCTTATATATTTTGTAGAGATGGGATTTCAGCGTGTTTGCCAGGCTGGTCTCTAACTCCTGAACTCAAGCAATCCATCTGCCTCGGCCTCCCAAAGTGCTGGGATTACAGGTGTGAGCCACCGTGGCCTGCCGTCAGCTTCATTTTTAGATTTTAATTTTTTATTTTGGTGTATTTTGGTGTAAGATGTGTCTATGGATTCAAGTTACTTATTTCTGGATAGCTACCCATTTGTCCTCAAGGACAGGGATGATGTTTTCTTCTCTGTATCTCCAGTGCCTAACATACTTCCCGGCCCATTGTAGATTGTAAATGCTGTTTGAATGAAAAATATGATACTTTTTTTACCTTATCATATTTAGTACCTGTTTTACTGTGGCAGACATATCCTAAGGTGACCCCCAATGAGTTACATCTTGTATAATCTCCTCCTCTTGAGTGCAGACAGAACTTGTGACTTGCTTCTAATCCATACAATATGGCAAAGGTGATGGGATGTCATTCTGATGATTGCGTTAGGTTATATAAAACTCTATGTCAGGCTAGGTGCAGTGGCTTACACCTGTAATGCCAGCACTTTGGGAGGCAGAGGTGGACGGATTGCTTTGAGCTCAGGAGTTCAAGAACAGCCTGGGCAACATGGCGAAACCCTGTTTCTACAAAAAATACAAAAAAATTGGCTGGGCATGGTGGCTCATGCCTGTAGTCTCAGCTACTAGGGAGGCCAAGGCTGGAGAATCACTTGAGTCTGGGAAGCAGAGGTTGCAGTGAGCCGAGATCTCATCACTGCACTCCAGCCTGCGTGACAGAGTGAGACCCTGTGCCAAAAACAACAACAACAGCAACAGCAACAACAACAACAACAACAACATCTCTATCTCAGCAGAATGGAGTGAGTGAAATTCTCCTGCTAACCTTGAAGGTGCAAATTGCTATAATATAAACTACCTGTAGAGAGGGCCATTTGGCAGGGAACTGCTACAGCTTTTAGGAGCTGAGGGTCTCAGTCCTACAACCAGAAGAAACTGAATTCTGTCAACAACCACATGAACTTGGAAGAGCATCCCAAGCTCCAGCTCAGACTCCATCTCTGGCCTACATCTTGATTTTAGCCTCGTGGGACCCCGAGCAGAGGACCTAGCTAATCTGTGCTGGGATAATTTTAAACTACCAAATTTGTGGCAGTTTGGTTACACAGCAGTAGAAAACTAGTACATTTAAATTGTTGGCATATTTATAGCTTGTTATCAATGAATACCTCCAGTTTTTCTTCATATTAGTTTAAGTCAGTTCATTCCATCTTATCCTTGTGTGGTCAAGTTTTAAAACTGAATATATGGCTTCTTAAATATTTATTGCCATTAAATTTCACCTTCTTGGTTTGGAACCAGTGCTCCAGCATCTAGATTATTTGGTAGGTTTCATCTCCTCTTCTGTGAATTTTTCCTGGATGGCTTTTTTTTCTGCCATTCTGTAGGTTGTTCTTTCTTTTGAGATCTAATAGCCCTTATTGCAATGCATTGTAATTATCTGCTTACATGCTCATCTTCCATACTAGACTGTGAACTCATTGAAGATAAGGAACTTGACTTTTCACTTCTTAGCACAGTGCCTGACATGTAACAGAAGCTCAGTGATTATTTTTGTGGCCGGGTGCAGTGGCACATGCCTCTAATCCCAGCACTTTGGGTTGCCTAGGTGGGAGGGAGGATCACTTGAGCTCAGAGTTCTAGACCAGCCTGTATAACATGGCGAGACCCTGTCTCTATAAAAAGTGGAAAAAAAAAAAAAAAGGCTGGGCATGGTGTTGTGTGCTTGTATTCCCAGCTACTTGGGAGGCTGAGGTGGGAGAATTGCTTGAGCCCAGGAGTTTCAGGCTGCAGTGAGCTGTGATCACACCATCACACTTCAGCCTGGGCAACAGAGCGAGACCCTGTCTCAGAAAAACAAAACAAAACAAAAAACAGAAAAGGAAAAGAAAATCAATTTACTTGATCATGTTATTATCTGCTTTAGATGACCAGAAAGTTGGTATCTATGTAAAGAACAGAAGTAATGGAGCCAGAATGAGAATTTGTTAGTATATCACTAGGGTTGATCTTGAGAGCAGTCAGAAATTTCTCTAGAGTGTAGAAAGGGAGTTAATCTAGCTATTCTTATTTGATGAAAAATATGTCTAAGAATATCCAATTTCCCATTCATTGAAGCATTGCTTATCATAGTGAAAATGTGAGAACAACATAAATTTACAATAATAAGGAATAGTTATTTTAGGATACCACAAAAGGATAACACAGTAGATTTTGAAAAATGTTCAATGGCAAGTATTTTAGTTTGCTAGGGCTGCCATAACAAAATAGCACAGACTGAGTGGCTTAAACAACAGAAATTAACTGCTTCACAGTTCTGGAGACTAGAAGTCCAAGATCAAGTATCAGACATGTTGGTTTCTCCTGAGGCCTTTCTTCTTGGCTTGCAAATGGTCTCCTTCTTGCTGTGTCCTCACACGGTCTATTCTCTGTGTGTATGTGTCTCTGGTGTTTCTTTGTATGTTTAAGGTTCCTCTTATAAGGACACCAGTCAGATTGCATTAGAGCTAACCCTAATGGCCTCATTTTAGTGAATTTTTCAAATTTTAATGCCCTTCTTCTCTTTTATTAATAATTTAAAAATTGTTTTGAGACAGGGTCTTACCCTGTTGCCCAGGTTGGTGTGCAGTGGTGTGATCATGGTTCACTGCAGCCTCCACCACCCAGGCTCAATCGATCCTTCAGCCTCAGCCTCCTGAGTAGCTCGGACTGCAGGTGCCCACTACCATACTTTTAAAATTTTTTGTAGAGCTAGGGTCTCAGTATATTGCCTAGGCTGGTCTCAAACTCCTGGGCTCAAGTGATCCTCCCACCTCGCCTCCCCAAAGTGCTGGAATTACAAGTGTGAGCTACCATGCCTGGCCCCTACTTCTCTTTTAATTACAAGTTCCAACTTGAATTTTGCCCCCATATCTGATCTGAGGCTGTTAGATGCAGCCATGCCACTTCTTGAACACATTGCTGCTTAGAAATTTCTTCCACCAGGCTGGGCACAGTGGCTCATGCCTGTAATCCCAACACTGGATTGCAGGTTGCAGTGAGCTGAGATCTCGTCTCGCCAAGGCGGGATGATTGCTTGAGCCCAGCCAGGAGTTCAAGACCAGCCTGGAAACATGGCAAGACCCTGTCTCTACAAAAAATGGGAAAAAAAATGTCTGGATGTAGTGGTATGTGCTTGTAGTCACAAGCTACTTAGGAGGCTGAGGCAGGAGAATTGCTTGAGCCCAGGAGTTTGAGGCTACAGTAAGGTATGATCCTGCCACTGTACTTCAGCCTGGACAACAGAGAAATATGCGAGCTCAAAAAAATTTTTTTTTCTTCCACCAGATACCCTAGGTCATCACTCTTAAATTTAGCCTTCCAGAAAGTCCTAAGGCATGGGCACAATGCAGTCAAATTCTTTGCTAAGGCTTAACGTGGTGACCTTTGCTCCAGCTCCCAATAAGTTTCTCATTTCCATCTGAGACCTCGTTTGCTTGCCTTCACTCTATCAGCATTTTGGTCACAACCACTTAACCAGTCTCTAAGATGTACCAAACTTTTCTTCATCTTCTTGTCTTTCTCTGAGCCCTCCAAACTCTTCCAATCTCTGCCCATTACCCAATTCCAAAGTCACTTCCACATTTTTAGGTATCTTTATAGCAACACTTTACTCTTGGTACCAAAATCTGTATTAGTCAGAGTTATCCAGAGGGATAGAACCAAAAGGATAGATATAGACATAGATATAGATATAGATACAGATACACAAAGTTTATCTATTAGTTTATATATATAAGTTTATTAGAAAGAATTGGCTCACATGATTGCAAAGGTGAAGTCCCATGACAGGCCATCAGCAAGCTGGGTAATGAGAAAAGCCGGTAGTGTGGCTTAGTTCAAATCTGAGTGCCTCAAAACCTGGGAAACCAACGGTACAGCCCCGAGTCTGAGGCCAAAGGCCTGACAGCCCTCAGGAGGTACTGGTGCAAGTCCCAGACCAAAGGCTGAAATCCTAGAATCTGATGTGCAAGGGCAGGAGGAATAAAACATCCTGCTCTCAAAGGGAGAGAAAAGAGGAAACTAAGCAAGCTGAGTATCTCCTTTCTTCCACTTGCTTTGTTTATGCCCCACCAGCCGCTGACTGGATGGTGCCTGCCCACATTGAGGGTGGGTCTTCCTCTCCTAGTCAGCTGACTCACATGCCAATCTTCTCTGGAAACACCCTCACAGACACACCCCAAAACAATGCTTCACCAGCCATCTGGGCAATCTCTCAGTGCAGTCAAGTTGACACCGAATATTGACCATCACAAGTAGCTGATTGTTGAAAGAGCCTGGCACCTCCCTCCGCTGTCTCTTCCTTCCTCTCTTGCTATGCGATGCCTGCTTCCCTTTGCCTTCCACCATGAGTAAAATCACCCTGAGGCCCTCACCAGAAACAGATGCTGATGTTACACTTCTTGCAGTTTGCAGAACCATAAGTCAAAGAAAACTTTTTTTCTTTATAAATTACCCAGCCTCAGGTATTCCTTTATAGCAATGCAAACGAAGTAAGACACCTCTCCTTTGACATCTAATTGCAAATTCCCATCCTGAGAAGATGTTGAAATTAAAGCATCCATATATTGTACTTTAGACTGCTGTTTTTCTCTTTTTATGGGACCAGACTACATAAGATGTCAAAGCAGGAAACTTGTATTGCGATGGTCTGCCAGGTTCACCCTACTATGGTATTATGTCTCACTACATGAGCACACAGTCACCATGGTGACTGTTTCCAGATAACTTTAGAATGACCTCCATTTCCTACATAGTATGTTTGTGTCTTCTTATTCCTGTCTTTTAGGGGTTCTTTCTTCCCTCACAGCTCTCAGCTTTAAAACGTACATACGTCTGCCCCTTCTTCAGAAGCAGCTGGTTCATCTAACTCGACCACTCCTCCTCAAGTGCCTTTTCTCTTATCTGCAGGTGCTCAGATCATATTGGCTCCCTTCCATGAGGCAAACTTGTAGAATCTGTAATTAAGGAGACATAATCTAGGTGAAGGGCAACATGGTTTTCATCAGAGGGTTAGCATTCCTAATATTAAGAGTTTATTAAAAGGCTAATAAGTAGGCAGATAGATGAGAAATAAGTGAATGAAATCCAATTAAACTTCTAAAACTTTTGAGAAGGTTTTATGTCAAAGGTAATTAAAAAGGAAAGAAAATATCCTTTTTCCCCACATAAAGACAAGCACTTAGTAAGATACCAGATGCTGGCATTGGAAGAGGAATAAAACGATCTCTACATTTGAGAAGGCTGCCTAGTGGGGAGAAAGTATATATATATATATACAATTTTTTT
>NW_016813158.1:44914-55883 GCF_001698545.2 Rhinopithecus bieti
TGTTAGCCAGGATGGTCTCGATCTCCTGACCTCATGATCTGCCCGTCTCGGCCTCCCAAAGTGCTGGGATTACAGGCTTGAGCCACCGTGCCCGGCCTGGGGGGAAAGTATATTAACACAATTATTCTTTAATCTAAGAAGTGCTGTATTAGCCTTATAAACGGAGGAACAAGAAACAAGCAAACTACCTTGGAAATGAGAGGAGTCAGGTATGCCTTCACATATTTGAGACGGGACTTTGCAGTGGATATTAATGTTTTCGTTTATTTTATTTTTCTTCATGTCAGATAGGTAATGTGCCAATTTCACAGGTTTGAGGGAAGCAGGATGTTAAGGTTTTCATGTTAAGGATTATGTATATACATACTCCCCCCTTTTCTCCTTCTTAGTTTTGAACCAATTGAGATATAAGTCATAAGAGACAAGTAAATAAAAGTCAAAATGTCAGCGTTCGTCCTGATGAAATTATTGGTGGACATGGCTTTAGATCTGTGGCCAAGCAGGCCTTTTAAACACCTTCTGCCCTGAATTAGAGAGACTGACTGACTTAGGTGGGCAAGCTAGGCCACCCTCACAAATCAGAATGCACCCTCTTTGCAGACTGGATGGCTTCAAAAGTGGGAACCAGGAAAAGCTGAGCCACACATTACCCAGTACCTTCTCTCAAATTCATTAGTTAGGTTAGTCAATTTTTTTTTCTCTATAGAGCAGTAGTAAGGAGGCAGAAAGAGAAAAAAGAGGTTCACTCTATAACAGCAGACATTTATCTGCTGTGACCTGTGGAGATCTGCCCCTCTCTGTCACATACAATTCTATTGGGACTGTGCATAAGAGTTCCTTACACTCCACTCCTAAGTGCAGAGGTGGGCCCATGACCCCGACTTGACTATTCACGGTATCCCATAACCTTGGGGTGGCCACAGGTCTCATGCAGGGCCAGCCAAGGTCATCATATGAAATGTGATAAATGGACAAAGTCACTGGGGTCTAGATAGTCTTTCTTTTGGATCACAAGCTGTAAGGATATACCACATCTATATCACAAGCTGTGATAAGCAATGAGGAATAGGACCTGGAGGAAGGCAGTCTTGATGACAGTGTTTGAACCTTCTTCCTAAAGTGACATTTTTCCTTACACTTACCAGTTATATAAGCCTTGTCTTAGTCCATTTAGTGTTGCTGTAAAGGACTGCCTGAGGTCGAGTAATTTATAAATAAAAGAGGTTTATTTGGCTTACAATTCTGATGCCTGGAAAAGTTCAAGATTGGGCATCTGATGAGGGCCTCAACTGCTTCCACTCATGGCAGAAGGTGAAGGGGAGCTGACATGTGCAGAGATCACATGGGGAGAGAGGAAGCAAGGGGTGCGCCAGCCTGTTTTTAACAACCAGCTCTTGTAGGAACTAACAGAACTAGAACTCACTCACCCCCAAGGGAGGGGCATTAATTTATTATGAGGGATTTGCTCCATGATCCAAATACCTCCCAGCAGGCCCCATCTCCAATATTGGAGATCAAATTTCAACATGAGATTTGGAGGACAAACTTCCAAACCATAGTAAGCCCATATAGTTCCTTTTTTTTTTTTTTAGGACAGAGTCTCACTCTGTCTTCCAGGCTGGAGTGCGGTGATGTCATCTTGGCTCACTGCAACCTCTGCCTCCTCAGTTGAAGCAATTCTCCCACCTCAGCTGCCCGAGTAGCTGGGACTACAGGCGTGCGCTGCCACGCATGGCTAACGTTTTGTATTTTAGTAGAGACAGGGTTTCACCATGTTGCCCAGATTAGCCTCGAACTCCTGAGCATAGGCAATCCACCTGCCTTGGCCTCCCAAAGTGCTGGGATTACAAGCATGAGCCAACGTGCCTGGCCCAGTGTAATATAGTCTTGAAACATGAGTTGGCATTTTTTAGGATAGGAAGGAGAAGACATTTCAGGTAAAAGAAAAAGTATGGGCAAAAGCCTGAAGGTTAGAAAGGTTCAGCTGTGGCTACCATTATACCAAACAAAAGAGAGAGAATTGAAAATGAAAGAAAACATCTTATGTGGAATAGTGTTGAAAACACCCATTTTTAATAAAATAATTTTAAAATAGAAATAAACATTTTCTTCATGTGGTAAGGAGATTTCCAAACCAACAGTCACACTTACTCCCTTTTAAATTGAAAATAAAATAAGGATGTCTGTTATCGTCATTGTTATTTAATATTGTATTGGGTGTTCTGGCTAGTGCAATAAGATTTGAAACAGAAATAAGAGGAATCATTATTAGAAAAGAAGAGACAAAAATACTTGCAGATGATGCAGTTGTATGCCTAAGTGTTCTCCAAATAAGAAAAACATACAAAACCCCATAGCAATCTTGTATGTCATAAATAACCAATTAGAAAATATAATAAAAGAGATCCTATGCATGATACTAAGAAATATATACATAACATTTTAAAATAAACTCAGGATCACCTGAGCCTGGGAGGTAGAGGCTTTGGTGAGCCGTGATCATGCCACTGCACTCCAGCCTGGGTGACAGAGTGAGACCTTGTCTCAAAAAAAAAAAAAAAAAAAAAAACCCACCAGACCCAAAAGTTATAGCCCCAGATATGGATGGATGTGGCTCATAACACGTGGTGAACTGATGTAGCTGATAGATGTTTGCAGTGTGTACATGTGCTCACTATGTGCATAACTGCGTGGCTTGGTTTAACTGGACACAGTTTTCTGCATTTGCCTATTTCCTGATGATGAAATTGCACATTGCACATAAGCAAAGGCAAAATTCACATTCTGCTCCAATTGTTGACTAATGTATCAGTTGCCTTGGAATAAAAACAATCGTTAGAGCAGAACTGACTATAAAATAATTGTTTCACTTTGAAAGATAAATTGCTTGGAGTACTTTATAAAAGTTAAGTCTTGCCTTAACAAATACTAAAACACAGTAAAGTGCCTATTATTTAAAATGTTGTGTTGGGAAAAGAAACTGAAAACCACATGAACATGCATTAATAGGGGACTGGTTAAATAAATGAAGGACCAACCATACTGCAGAACACTTAGAGAGCCATTTAAGAGTGAGACGGGCCGGTCGCGATGGCTCATGCCTGTAATCCTAACATTTTGGGAGGCCGAGGCAAGTGGATCACTTGAGATCAGGAGTTCAAGACCAGCCTGGTCAATGTGGTGAAACCCCGTCTATACTAAAAATACAAAAGTTAGCCTAGGCGTGGTGGCGGGCACCTGTAATCTCAGCTACTCGGGAGGTGGAGGCAGGAGAATCGCTTGAACCCAGGGGCAGAGGTTGCAGTGAGCCAAGATCTCGTGCCACTGCACTCCAGCCTGGGCAACAGAGTGAGATTCTGTTTCAAAACAACAAAAAAAAGAGTGAGGTGGATCCATGAGTACTGATCTGGAAAGCAGTCCAAAATATACTTTTAAGAAAAAAAAGATAAAGGGCAAAAGAATATGTATGCTATGTCATATTTGTATTTTTAAAAGGATTTATGTCTTTGTATTCCATGTATTTTCTTGTATAGGTACAGAATCTGGAAAAAAGAAAAATAAACTGTTAACAGTAGGGATATTAGCTGAGCGCGGTGGCTCACACCTGTAATCCCAGCACTTTGGGAGGCTTAGGTAGGTGAATCACGAGGTCAGGAGTTCAAGACCAGCCTGGCCAAGATGGTAAAACCCCATCTCTACTAAAATACAAAATTAGCCAGGCATGGTGGCGGGCGCCTGTAACCCCAGCTACTCAGGAGGCTGAAGCAGAGAATTGCTTGAACCCAGGAGGTGGAGGTTGCAGTGAGCCGAGATCACACCACTGCACTCCAGCCTGGGCGACAGAGAGAGACTCCGTCTCAAAACCAAACCAAACCAAACCAAACCAAACAAACAAACAAAAAACAGTAGGGATATCACTTTGGGTAGGAGGAGATTTTTACTTTTTATTTTATATTTCTCTCGCTCTTCTCATGAACATGTTTTGCACTTGTAATTTTTTTTTTTTTTTGAGACTATGTCTTGCTCTGTTTGCCCCAGGCTGCGAGAGCAGTGGTGTGCAAGCATAGCTTCACTGCAGCCTGTGTATCCCGGGCTCAAAAGATCCTCCTGCCTCGCCTCCCCAGTAGGCTTAGGGTACAGGCACAAGCCACCATGCCCAGCTACTTTTTAAACATTTTTTTGTAGAGGTAGGATTTACTATGTTGTTCCAGGCTGGGCTTGAATCCTGGCCTCAAGTGATCCGTCCTGGCCTCAGCCTCCCAAACTTGCTGGAATTATAGGTGTGTGAGGTTGCAGCATCTGGCCGTGTTCTGTAATTTTAAGTTAAAAGCTAATTTAATGTACTAAACCTGGAACTGGTGACTAAAATAAATAAAAAATACATAAAATTTACATGAATTTAATATGCTAGCATAATTTAGTCACAGACAATGGAAAATGAAAATCCAGAATATTATGCTAGTATTATTTAAGAATTTATAACATGATAAAGTACATTTATCATCAAAGCCAAAGAAGAATGGAGTAATGAATTTGTTAGGCTGGACTGGATTTGTATTTTGGCAAAAATTCAGGTTATGTATGTATATATATTCACATTTCATTATATCAAAGGAAATTCAAAATGTTATTAATAGGTTACCGTAGGAAAAAGTGGGATATCATCTAGGAAAGTGTGATACTTTCTAAACTTTCAATTTCTTTTTCTTTTTGAGGACAGAGTCTTGGCTTTGTTGCTGGAGTGCAGTGGAGTGATCTCAGTTCACTGCAGGCCTCGACTTCCCAGCTCAAGTGATTATCTCATTTTCAGTCTCACTGAGTAGCGGACTACAGGCCGCACACATGGCCTGGCTAATTTTGTATTTTTTAGTAGAGACAGGTTTTGCAATGTTGCCCAGGCTAGTGTCAAAACTCCTGAGCTCAAGAGATCCACCCACCTTGGCCTCCAAAAACGTGCTGGATTACAGGCATGAGCCACCTTCCTGGGCCTCATCAACCTTTAATTAAAAGAAAATCGCCCGGGCAAGGTGTCTCACGCCTGTTAATTCCAGCACTTGGCGAGGCCGAGGCGGGTGGGATCACGAGGTCAGGAGGTCGAGACCATCCTGGCTAACACGGTGAAACCCTGTCTCACTAAAAACACAAAAAAATTAGCCGGGGCGTAGTGGCGCTGTATCCCAGCTACTCAGGGAGGCTGAGGGCAGGAGAATGGCATGGAACGGGGAGGCGGAGCTTGCAGTGGGCCGAGATCGGCCACCACTGGCCACTCCAGCCTGGGCGACTGGAGCAGACTGTCTCAAAAGAAAAGAAAAGAAAAGAAAATATATGGGTAATTTGGAGCATAAGCAATACCATATTTGTTCACCTAGTTTCACCAATTTTTCAACATCAGTTCCATTTTGCTCTGTCTCTCTCACACCATCATGCACACACACATTAATTTTGCTGAGCCGTTTTCAAGTTTTAATACACTTCATCCCTAAATATTTAGCAACATATCTCCTAAGAACAAGGACATTCTTTCCTACATAACCTCAATATTTGTTATGCACAAAAATTAATATGATACAAGTATCATTATCTAATATACAGGCCACATTTCAAATTTCTGCTATAATCCCAGTCGTTTCCTTTATAGCTGTTTTTTTAGAATTCCAATCCAAGTTCTAGCGGGGACCATACACTTCATAGTGTCATGACTCTCAGCCTGCCTTAGTGCCTTTAGGAACAGTTCCCCTACTTAAAAAACAAAAAAAACTTTCTTTCCTTTCTGGTTTTTTTTTTTTTTTTTTTTGAGACAAAGTTTTGCTCTGTTGTCCCAGGCTGGAGTGCAGTGGTGCGATCTCGGCTCACCGAACTCTGCCTCCCAGGTTCAAAGCGATTCTCCTGCCTTCAGCCTCTGAGTAGCTGGGATTTACAGGGCAAGCGTCATCACGGCCAGCTAATTTTTGTATTTTTGTAGAGACAGAGTTTCTCCATGTTGGTCAGGCTGGTCTCGAACTCCTGACCTCAGGTGATCTGCCCGCCTCGGCCTCCCAAAGTGCTGGGATTACAGGCGTGAGCCACCACGCCCAGCAAAAAATCTTTCAAGACATTTGCAGAGCTCTAGCTAGTTGTCTTTTGTCATGTAGAATGTCTTACAATCTGGGCTTTTCTGGTTACATCCTCACAACTAGTTTCAGGGTTAAACATTTTTGGCAAAAATATGTTATGGATGATATGTACTTCTCATTGCATCACCTCTGCCGGCGTATAATGTCAGTTTGCCCCATTATTTGTGGTGCTAAACTTGATCACTTAGCTAAGGTGTTTTCCACCAGATTTCTCCATTGTAAAGTTACTGTTGTAGGAAGGATTTTGGCCCCCATGACTTCTTCCCTTGGTGCTTGTTACAGCAGTGAATATGTTTCACTGTATGGAAAATGGGCTTTTGCAGAGGTAATTAAGGTTACCAACTGGCCAGTGCAGTGGCTCACACCTGTAATCCCAGCACTTTGGGAGGCTGAGGCTGGCAGATCACTTAAGGTCAGGAGTTCGACGCCAGTCTGGCCAACATGGTGAAACTCCGTCTCTACTAAAAGTACAAAAATTAGCCGGGTATGGTGGCACATGCCTATAGTCCCAGCTGCTCGGGAGGCTGAGGCAGGAAGATTGCTTGAACCTGGCAGGTGGAGATTGCAGTGAGCCAAGATTGCACCACTGCACTCCAGCCTGGGTGACAGAGTGAGACTCTGTCTCAAAAACAAAACAAAACAAACAAACAAAAAACAACAAAAAAAACCCCTAATACAGGACCTTTCCCTTTATAATTAAACTATAATCTGTGGGGTGGTACTTTGAGGTCATGTGAATATTTTGCTCCCCAACACCCAGGATCATCTATTGATTATCCTTGCCTGAATCAGTTATCACTTTGGTGCAAAATGGAGGTTTTCTATTTTTTTTCCCTTACCTGAATTACATTTTATTTATTTATTTTATTTTCGGCTTTATTGAAGTATAGTTGTAAATAAAATTGTATATTTTAAAATGTACAACATGATGTTTTGATATATATATAGTGGAATGAGCCTCATAATGAGGCTAATTAACATATCCCTCACCTCACGTAATTACTATTTTTTGATGTGGTGAGAACATTTACGATCTACTCTTAGCAAATTTCAAGTATGTACAAGAATATACAATACTATTAACTGTATCAAGCATAATACAGTGTTATTAACTATAGTGACCATGTTGCACGTTAGATCCCCAGAACTTATTCATCTTGCATAACTGAAATTCTACATCCTTTAACCAACATCTAGGCAAATTTACAGAGATAAAAAGTTGATTTGTGGTTGCCTAGGGATAGGGTGAGGGGATTGGGAGAAAATGGGGAGTGTCTGGGAATGGGTACAGGGTTTCTTTTTGGAACGATGAAATGTTCTAAAACTGATTGTAGTGATGGATACACAACTCTGTGACTGTATACTAAATCCTATTGAATCGTACTCTTTAAAAGAGTAGATTTTACGGCATTTGGATTTTATCTCTGTGATACTGTGATTTATAATCAATCTCATAATCTAATCAATCACCTAACCTAAGCAAACAGATCATATACACTAATATAACGTTCCAAATATGTATCAAGTTTTTCTTGAGTACTTTCCACGTGCCAGGCAGGAAGACTTGACTTCATAATCTCATCTAAGCATCACAACGACCTTGTGAAATATGCATATTATATCCAGAAACTGAGGCTCAAGGATGTTAGGTAATCCACAGTGGCCGAGCTGTGAGTTTAACCTAGGTACAATTCCAAACACAGCACTCCTAACCTCTATGTAATAATGTTTCAGTTGTATAGTGTGTGTTTTCTTTCCCTAGTTAGATTAAGACTAGGAGGGCAAGGATTTTATTTTGTGTTTCCTTCATGGTCTCGTCATTGCTGTACTTGCTACTATACCTAGTGCTCAATAAATACTTAATGAATGCCAAATGGAGCTACAGCTAGTTGAAAATACCAATTCTTTCAAAAAGGATTTAGATTTTAGATTCATGGGTAATATATTCATCATGGATCATTAAAAGAAGCAAGGATATTTGAGTCCATTCTTAATCCCCAAGATGTCTTGGTGGAGCAGGGACCACACTTTCACAACCTTTGGTGCTTTCTTATGAGTAAGAATTGATTGAGTCAGATGGATTATGGATCTGACCCAATGTGATCATTCTTAGATTCTTCGGGTCCTTTTCTGTTTCCTAGTATCTCCTAGCCTAAACGGGCCTACCTTGCTGCTGGTGCCTCTCCCTGTTTGTCTTTCTTTGCAGCCACATCCCTCTTCTTGTGCATTTGAGTAAGATATGGTGCCTATGGGAGGCAGGCATTGAAGTCCAACAGGCCAGGTTTTATCAAAGGTGGTCAACAATAATTATGGTGTGGTGTCAAGCAAGTTGTGTCTCTGAGCCTCAGCTTACACATCAGTAAAATGGAACTAAACAAGCTTCCTCCTCCAAGATGTCAATATTGTCAGAATTTCACATTTAACAGTTTAATATTTATAGGCAGCTGGAGACACATTATAGAGAGATTGGGGTCTATAAATCAATCTAGACGGGATTAATTATCTGTATACAGGTGGCTTGAAATCATCTTCCATTTTCCTGCTGCCTGCATTAGAAACACCCACAGTTGAGCGTGAGAGCTGAGGGGTGGGGGTCAGATGTGTAGACAAGCAAGCTAAGGAAGGAAGACTGAGAGTGAGGTGGAGACTCTCCTGCTGTGTTCCGCTTCACTCCTGACACACACATGCACACACGCACCCAACTCCCCCCCATCACACCCCATCTACCTTCCCCATTCCTGCCCAGAATCACTGGTCCTAACAAGGCACAGAGGTGGAAAATCCCATGGGTTCTTTGGCCAGGAAGCCCCTTATTGTCCTGTTCTGACGACCAGCGAGGCAAATGGGAAAAGACTGCCCTCCCCCTTTTCTCGCTCCCCGGCACGTCAGGCTTGCTAGTGAGGATGGGACGCAGTCTCAGGCCCCACGCAATCCTTTCGCAAAGCCAAGAAGTGTGTGTGTTTTGTGTGTGTGTGTGTGTGTGTGTGTGTATTGTGTGTAGGGTGGGGATTGGGGGTGGGATCCCATGACGTTACCGGCTCCGCCTCCCGGTGTATATAAGGGGCGCTTGGCGCGCAACGACCCCAAGCCGCAGCTTTGAAGCCTGAGCGGCCGAACTCGGCAGCTCCAACCCAACTCGGCTTAACTCCGCCTCACCGAGCCCAATCCAACGCTCTCTGCTCCCTAGGTTTGCAACAGCTCTGTGGTAAGCGTTGGGGACCCACACGTGTGTCGGAGGGGGGACGGCGAGGGTCCGGGCGTACCTAGGATTCTCAGGCAACCATGGCATGCAGTTGCATCAACGGGGCCGTGACCTGTTGCTGGCGAGACCCCCGCCCCGGGAGTTAGGGCTCCCGTCTCCACCCCAGCTCCAAACCATTTCTAGATGGGGACAGGAAAATCTGGGACCTGAGTCGGGGGGCATCGGGTGGACCCCTTCCTCTCTGCTGAGAGGAGAGTGCAAGCAATCTCGGGCTGCCCTGGGGCCCCTTTCGGGGCGCATCTCCAAATCTTTAGAGGTCGAAGCCCCGCCTCGCTGTTGATGCTTGCCGGTCAGCCTAGCAGGGCTTGGGAGGAAGTAGGGGAACATTTGCTTACTCCCCTGGGCGACGGCTGCGCTAGTTGAGCAGTGTGGGCTTGGTAAGGAGGGATGGAATTGAGTCGGTGCTCACTTTTAATCTGCAGCAAGGTTGGTCCCCTCTCCCTCTGGGGGCTGTGTCTGTTTGAAGCCCCATGGGCAAGCCCCTGGGACCAGCTCTGTTTAATTCCCAAATAGCCACAGGCCAAGGAACTGACACATTAGGTTTCAGGATTCCTGGGTTGAGATTAGGATAAACCCTAACAGTTCCTGGCAAGAGAAAGAGACCTAATATTGATCGAGCACTTACTAGGCGCCAGCCATTCTACTTCAGGGGGCTTTCATGTGCCATTTCTGAAATTAGCCCCTCCAGAAACCTTGTAAGGTATTGTTAATTCCTACTTGTATATGAAGAAACTGAGGTCAGAGGTAAAGTGACTTGCCTCTGTCCCTTCCATATCCCCCTCCCCATTTCCCAATAGCTCCTTTGCTTGGTGGAGTGGGTCTTGTAATTCGCTTTCAGAGTTTAGGGATAATGAGCCCTATTGAAGGGCTTTTATCTTGTTTTTCACCAGATCATCCTCTTCAATTCCTGCTAGAATGCCGTGGCAAGCATTTCGCAGATTTGGTCAAAAGCTGGTACGCAGACGTACACTGGAGTCAGGCATGGCTGAGACTCACCTTGCCAGATGTCTAAGCACTCTGGATTTAGTGGCCCTGGGTGTGGGCAGCACATTGGGTGCAGGCGTGTATGTCCTGGCTGGCGAGGTGGCCAAAGATAAAGCAGGGCCATCCATTGTGATCTGCTTTTTGGTGGCTGCCCTGTCTTCTGTGTTGGCTGGGCTGTGCTATGCAGAGTTTGGTGCCCGGGTTCCCCGTTCTGGTTCGGCATATCTCTACAGCTATGTCACTGTGGGTGAACTCTGGGCCTTCACCACTGGCTGGAACCTCATCCTCTCCTATGTCATTGGTGAGATATGGTAGGGGAGGGAGGGAACTGCACAGCCAGCAAAGGGGTTTTGGGTCAGGAAATCTGGGTGGAATGGTGAAGCCTAAGTATTCTTTATATTATTCACAGGCCCTCAATCTCCCTAAATGTGTGGGTTTGTTGTGGGTCTGGGAGGGTTGAAGGTGTGGAGAAATTGCTCATTCTACCCATCTCCGTCCTGGTTTCCTTAATTAAGTCAATGGTTTTGGTTCTTAAAAAGTAAGAATAGGCCGGGCGCGGTGGCTCAAGCCTGTAATCCCAGCACTTAGGGAGGCCAAGACGGGTGGATCA